>NC_068309.1:5649734-5772803 GCF_025860055.1 Xyrauchen texanus | reverse complement strand
ATTCAAAACAACCTAAACAACAGAACTCACATTTTACATATCATGATATATTTACAAATTCATATGATGAATTATTAAATTCCACATGCTTTACTTTTTCAGATGTATATATTTTGTAGGTATTTCTTAAAATTACACACAGAAGAATTATAATAAAAGTAATACAATGGCAAAAAAAATTATGTAAGTAATTAATAAACCATCGTTTTTACATATCTGCATTTTCATGTAGGCTGCAATCATAAGCATGTGAAACGGCGATATGAAAAACCGATGGTTGATATTGGCAGTATCGATGGTTATAGCAAATGGTTTTAACTAGCAGTGGCAAAGCTAGGGGTGGACCGACCATGGACCGAAGCCTGTCCACCCCACTGGCCATCCCACTCAAAAGTGATTTAAAAAAAAAAAACATTTTTGTCTTGGGTAGCCTACAATTTAGTTTTTTAGAGGTGGAACCGGCTCTGTACAACCCCAACACTGCACAGCAGACTTAACATGGGTACACATCAATGTTGCTGCCATCTCTGTCCCGGATGTCACTCACTGTATCCACTCCCTCCGTTTTTTGTATCCATGCGCCTCCATTTAATACTCTGCATAAATGGTTTATGCAGAGCTACGTTCCCACCAGAAGCCTGCGGTCGGCTAAGGAACGTCGCCTTGTCGATACCAAAACTTTTTGTACCACTGTCTCCCTAAGATGATTCGCAGATGTTCTTCCTCTTTTGTAAGTCAGCTTTGGATAAAAGCGTCTGCCAAATGAATAAATGTAAACGTAAATGTAATACACCAACAACCCCTTTCCCCCTCACCCTTTCCCTCCTCTCCGACAATACGAAAATGTTTACCACCATAGACTGATCACTGGCCCCTGCCCGATCCACCCCTGTGAAAATCTCCTGGCTCCGCCCCTGTTAATTAGGTCAATACTTGGCTGGTACATCAGTGCATCCCTACAGATTTTTTTAATGAATTTTGAGTGATCTGTACGAAAATGTAATTGATGTAATTTTAAATTCAATTTTGAGTTTCAGTTTTGAGTGTAGGTAAGATCCATCAATTTATTTATTTTTTCACAATGTTTTGTAAAAATAGTAAAATGCAAAAGGCACCGTCATGGCAATAATTGACTTTTAAAGTTATTTCTATCCTGTTTGATCCAATATATTAATTTCTTTAATGACCTCCCTTTGCACACTAATTTAATGGTTGTTTTTCATCATGAGCATTATTAAAAGCAATTTTCTTACATTAGTAAACGCTCTTAACTGATTATTTATTGACTCATTTGACTTCTGTTGTAAAGCCACATTGAGCTTGGAAAAGGCACTAGTAAAACAATGTATTTAGATAAATCAGTTATTCCCCTTTAAAGAATGTGCTTTCACAGAAATGTAAAGTATTCAAGTTAAACAGGAAGTTACATGTTTGGGTAAAGTAATATGTAATAATTAAAAACAATGGAGTCAACTAAATTTGAATACAACAATTGAGAAAACAAAAAATAATGTTATTTTGCGGTTAATGAGGGATTTGTTTGGGAGGATATTTGTGTCAAAAGAAATTAAACTCAAACTTAAACTCAAACCAAAATGACATGCTTCATTGCACGTTTGTCTGCAGTTTCCCAGTGAAATGTCCAGTGGGGGTGCCAAAAGTGGGTGAAATAATGTTGTATTCAGATGAGGTTTTTAAGATGAATATTAGTTGGATATTAAACCTAACTGATAGAGTTTAAAAAGCAAATTCGACATGAAAACCACTAAAGCAACCATGTCATGCAGTGTCACTTCTATGGCACTTTCACTTTCATTTTTGGGCTCAATCCTCAGTCTCCGAGTCCAAAGTTCAACAGTCTATCAGGTGAGCTACAGTGCAAGTTAATTGCACTGGTGTAAATGGGGTGGGTGGGTCTGTAATACAAGCATTACAACGTGTTGTTTTTCAAATGATGTGTTAGAGTAAAAGTGTTTGATATAAAAACATAGAAGGTTGTGAGAAATCAAATTAATTTTTTTATAAAATAAAAATATGTGTTTATAAAGCCCTAAATGGTCACAGTACCTGCGAATTGTAAAAGTGAATGAAATGCGCCATTGTTGTAGTGCCTCTAGTGGTCATTTCACCAGGAAACTGCAGCAAACGTATAAAGTGGCATGTGAAACTCAGTTTGCAAACATGTAGTTATAGTAATGTTCATTATATGAGACTAGGTTGCATACATCATACGTTGATCAAATGCCCATTAACGTCATAAGTTAATGGGCGTGGCCATGACGTTTTGATATTTTCGTGGCGAAATTGGAAGGCAAAGCGCTAATGGGCTGGGTCAATTGCAATTTAATTCTGAGGTTCTTCTCTCTATTCCATTTCCAATATAAATAATACAGCATATTCATGTGAATTTGGTAGGTTAAATGGGCTGTATGCTGTGCATCCCTGCTCTGTTATTATATTGCTCTGGACAGTGATGTATATTTGGGGGTATTTACACTTGGTCACTGGAGGTTTAACTGAGCTACGACTGAATAAACACATTCACAAACTTGGCCACATAAATGTGTCTCTGCCAAAACAAATATAAATCAGATTGACAAACACTACTGTATATGATTATGCTAATGTAGGGCAGCGAATTTAATTGATGTGATTTATTATTTGATTCCAAGTGATGTGACTTTGACCAGTGCACTTGTTTCTGTGTTTCTTGTTTTTTCTCCCTTTGGGGCTTGTAATAGTTCAGATATGTCCGTGCGCGTCAGTGTTTAGTTTCAGTTTTGTAAGCAATTTGCATCAAATTAAGAAAAAAGTGATTTCTCTTCTAAAACGTGCATCTGTTTCTTCATGTGGTATTATTTATTGCGTGACACAAGTTCTATGCAAATACTTGTGCGATTTTTTTGGGCAGAGTAAAGTTTACATACAGTGCCCCCATAAGCAATGGGACAGTGAGATACTTTTCCTCATTTTGAGACCTGCAAGCGTTCTCTGTTAGCGACACTTGCCTGGAGTTCGGTCCGGCAGACACGCATGTGATCCTAAGACCACGACCGGGCTACGTGCCCAATGTTCCTACCACACCCTTCAGAGACCAGGTAGTGAACCTGCAAGCGCTGCCCCGAGCAGAGGCAGACAGAGCCCCTTCGTTGCTGTGTCCGGTACGTGCTTTGCGTAACTATCTGGACCGCACAGAGCTTTAGACTTTCTGAGCAGCTCTTTGTCTGCTTTGGTGGACAGCGGAAGGGAACAGAGGCCATTTACACCCGGGCCGTTAAATTATAGTCAATTAGGGGAACTATTTGATCCTAATATGAATTCACAGTCATCTGAATATTGAAATATAAATAAAATATAAATGACATTGACTGTTTTTTTTTTAAGTTAATAGAAGTTTTCTTAAAACATCTGATTGAATGTGAATGTGAATTAATTTCTTAAAGAGTTTCTAGTTCAAGAGTTTATGTAAGATTTATTCATTTCTAAATTGGTTTCATTTCACGATACATCATAAAATGATAAAAACAGTTTTGTTATTCCTGCTGCTAATTTTAATGAGCAGTTTTGTCACTAAACCCTCCCCTTTTAAGCAGTTATAAAAGCGCCCTGAAACATTGTGATTTCATTCCACTGCTGACCAAAGATGGATCTGCAAATCTCGATTGTGCTTCTCTCAATTTTACTCACTGGAGGTAAAAAAATAAATAAATAAATAAAAATGTTAAATATTAATATATTATGTGTTGCACATAAAGATGTCAATTAATGTCTTTCTCTCTCTCTTTCTTACTAAAGGACACTCTCTCAAATGTTATAAGTGCGAATCTGATCCAACTACTGGTATTTGTAACAGAACTATAGTAACATGTCCCAGTGGAAATTACAAATGTTTGAGTTCATCAATAGAAATGTCCAATGGTAAGTCCAATCATAATACACTGAAAATGATAACACCACTGGAGTGCAAATTCACATAACTGTCAATCAGCATCTGTTTAATGTTTCATTTGTGTACATTATTCTTATACAAGCGTGGCATATTTTCTGGAATAACTCATTTGTCATTTATGATAAATGGCTTGTGTCCTTGTTATAGGTAACTCCAAGGTGACTTTAACACAACAATCATGTGCAGACAAATGTGTTGCTGGAACCGATCAATCCACAGCTGGATTAACACTTGTTACCAAGTGCTGTGCCACTGATCTTTGCAATGGCTCAGGTATTTATTTGACCATGTGCTAATTTGCATGTTTAGCAAACACATTTCTCCAAAGCAACTTATAAATGAGGATATAATATGAGCAAAAGTGTAAGTGTAGATCTACAGATCTTTTTTTAAAGTAATAGAAATTGCCTTCATGCAAACATGGTTATGAATTAGACACAGTGGATTGTGATGAGCTGATCAAGATCTGAAGCTTGTTTAGGGACAGTGACTGTACTGATGTCTTTACAAAGAGGAACAAGGTGTTTAAATACTTCTGGAATAGGGCAGAATTAGTGTCAAATCCACACCAAATTCTAATCATGTGAATCTTAAACAATAAATATCATATGAACATCAAATCCTTCTTGTTTTGATTAGATGGAATCTATAAGGGAAGTTTCCAGCTTCTCTTGTTGCCTCTGTTCTTCTACATCTTCTTTAATTGAGTTCAACAGCACTTCACATTCTGCAGCTGCAGCAAGAGGATTTAACATGTTAACACATTTCTGAATGAATTACTTTGCTTTACTAAATAGCTTGTGTGTTGTTTATCTTTACTATTTCTGTATGTTAGAAACTTAATAATGTGTTTCTTATTTCAATCATGGAAAACAAATGCATCATTATTATGACCAGTGAAATATATGGAGAAATATTTTTTTTTATACATATATATATATATATTGATCTATTTTTACATTTACTAAGATTGACATAATCTGTATTTCCTTTAAAAGTTGAGTTAAAAAGATTCAGTTTTCCTATACACTTAATAAAGACAGTACTAAACTGCTGAAGTTAAAGATTTACATGCACATGTCATTTCCTGTAATTACTATTAAAGTGACTTCTGAAGAATCTTACAATGACACTGTGTGAGAGAATATTTCTGTGTGAAATGTGTCTTTAACTGATCCAAAAAATCATGAAAATGTGCTTTAACCATTAAAAGATCTGAAATCCTTAGAAACAACAGGACCACAAGTGTTTACATTTAAGACAATAACGATAAACTAATTTTTTTCTCTCTTCAAAAAAAGGAATGCGTTACCAACCTTGGCCACCAGGTGCCACTATCAGTAAACATGTAAACTTATGATTTTAATGCTTTCTCTAAATTGAGTGTGATGCTATATCTCCTGATATAGAATAATTAAAATCTGAAAAAACAAAATAGTAATTAGGGTACAAATGGGCTAAAGACACACCTTTAGGAAAATCATATTTTTTTCTTGGCACAAAGTGTATCAAGATTGAAAAACAAAAACAAAAATGCTTTTTTATATTGATGGAACAAAAAAGAAATAATAACAGAATGTTGTTTTGATTAAAAACATATTTTTAAGAAAAGGTTAAAGTAATATAGTGTAGATATAAGTCAAATAGTTATAGGGTAAAAAATGTCAACTTATGCAAATACGTTTGAGACATCAAGATGCTTTTTGATAAATGCTTATTTAAAATAACCATTTCAGAAAAGGGTGCCATTTCCTCTTAATTTCAATCACATGTGGCAGTTCATAACATCTCAACTATTCTATAAAAAATCACTCTATATTATGATTGGATCAGCCAAACTATACCAGGCTTCCTTTGTACCCTTTTTGCATTCCCATTTACTTCAGCAACAAAAGACAAAACCGTTTCCACGACATTCCAAAAGAGGAAAATAATGGATACCAGCAGTGAGAAGAGAGAAAGATGGCAAATATTTAAAAACCCATAGTGTTGATCATTTTTGGGGATGAGTTGACACTAGAGGTTCACTCTTGGGAGCCCAGACATCTCTGATCTTTGAGAAAAGGCCAATGAGAATGGACGTGTGGAATTTGCATGCCACTCCCCAGACATACGGGTATAAAAGGAGTGCAGCTTGCAAACACACACTCAGACTACTTCTTCGGAGCCGGCGGGACGCATTCACATAGCTGAATCCCTACTGCTGTTCATTTCATCTTACTCTCTCCAAAGCTGTTGGATCTACGGCGCATTACAGCGGTTTTCCCCCAAGCTGCCTTTTCGTTTGTGTATATTTCCTGGTTGTGGTCGATATCTCTCCGCTTCTGATGGCCACAATCGCTGCCTAACGTGTTTGGGTGCCACCCATGCAGAGTCAGCGTTAGTGGATGATTCATGTCCTCATTGCGAGGACATGACCATGGCTACGTTGTGGTCGCGGCTCGCCTTCGTAAGAGGGCAAGCCACCCCAGCCCTCCTGGGCCTCCATCCGGAGATCACCTCCATTCTACGGAAAGATGCGATAGAGCCCATCCCTCCAGCCGAGATGAAGAAGGGGTTTTACAGCCCCTACTTCATCGTACCCAAAAAGCGGCAGGACAATCTTGGACCTGTGAGTTCTGAACTCTGCACAGACTCCCGTTCAAGATGCTCATGCAGAGACGCATTTTTGCGGCGCCGGCATCAGGATTGGTTCAGCACTGGTAGACCTGAAGGACGCGTACTTCCATGTCTAGATTCTTCCTCGACACAGACCCTTTCTCTGGTTTGCCTTTGAGGTTCGGTCATACCAGTACAAAGTCCTCCCCTTCGGCCTATCCTTGTCTCCTCGCACCTTCACAAAAGTCGCAGAGGCAGCCCTTGCCCCGCAAAGGGAAGTGGGCATCCGCATCCTCAACTATCTCGACGACTGGCTAATCCTAGCTCATTCGCGGGACATGTTGTGTGCACACAGGGACCTGGTGCTCAGGCACCTCAGCCGCTTGAGGCTTCGGGTGAACTGGGAAAAGTGCAAGCTCGTCCCAGTTCAGCACATCTCTTTCTCGGTATGGAGTTTGACTCGGTCTCAATGACAGCGTGCTTCACCAATGGCGCTACAGAGTCAGTGCTGCACACGTGCAGATAGAATATGCTTGTCCCACTGAAATCTTTTCAGAGGCTCCTGGGGCATATGACATCCTCAGTGAAGGTCACGCCGCTCGGGTTGATGCATTTGAGACCACTAAAGACCCAAGTTCAGAGATGAGTATGGCACCACGGCACATACCGCATTCTCGTCCACGCAGGCTTGTCGCTGCCTCTTCAGCCCCTGGTCAGACCTAGCTTTCCTATGGGCAGGAGTTCCCTAGGCCAGGTCCACAGGCACGTCGTGGTTACGACAGATGCCTCCCAGCGTGGCTGGGGTGCTATGTGCAATGGGCACTCAGTCGCCAGCCCTTGGACCGGCCCGCGACTGCGTTGGCACATCAACTGCCTCGAGTTGCTGGCGGTACTACTTGCCCTGAGGAGGCTATTGCCGTTGATCCGGGGCAAGCATATGTTGGTCTGGACGGACAACACAGCGACAACTGCGTACATCAACCACCAAGGTGGCCTACATTCTTGTTGAATGTCACAACTCGCCCGGCGTCTCCTCCTTTGGAGTCAGCGGTGGCTCAAGTCAGCTGCGAGGCCACCTCAACAGCACAGCAGGCGCAGCATGTTACAGCTCAGGGGAGAGTGGAGACTCCACCCTCTGGCGTGCCAGCAGATCTGGAGTCGATTCGGCCAAGCACAGGTAGACCTGTTTGCTTCCCCAGAATCCTCCCACTGCCCACTTTGGTATTCTCTGACCGAGGCTCAGATGCCCTTGCACACAGCTGGCCCCTGGAGCTACGCAAATATGCATTCCCCCAGTGAGCCTACTTGCACAGGCGTTGTGCAAGGTCAGGGAGGAAGATCCTCTTAGTGTCCCCTTATTGGCCCTCCCAGACTTGGTTCTCGGACCTCATGCTCCTCGCGACAGCCCCCACACCTGGCTAATTGCAACCGAGGAAAGACCTTCTTTCTCAGGGACGGGGCACCATCTGGCACCCCGACCTGTCCTCTGGAATCTCCATGTCTGGCCCCTGGACAGGGCGCTGGAACACTTAAGTAGCCTACCATCTTCCCGAGGTGAAGACCCCCAGAGATGCGCAGTAGGATCAGTGCTTTCCTTCCTGCAAGAGAAGTTGGAGGGACGGCTGTCCCCCTCCACCTTGAAAGTGTATGTGGCGCTATATTGGCGCATCAAGATGCAGTCGACAGTAAGTATTTAGGGAAGCACGATTTGATCATCAGTTTCCTGAGAGGCGTGAGGAGGTTAACCCCAGTGTCCTTCTCTTTGGAGGGACACCCCCAACATGGAACATATATGGTCCCCAGCTGAACTGTCCCTCATGCCACAACACTGAATCAACCGCTGAAATGGCGGGTCTTTGGCTCGGCTCCTCAGTGTGAAACCTGAGTGTGTTTGCAAGCTGCACTCCTTTTATACCTTTATGTCGGGGAGTGGCATGCAAATTCCACACGCCAATTCTCATTGGCCTTTTCTCAAAGATTGGAGATGTCTGGGCTCCCAAGAGTGAACCCCTAGTGTCAACTCATCGACACAACGTCTCGTTCCCTCCATCAGGGAACGGAGGTTACATGACGTTACTTCCTGAAAAATGGGAGTCTATTTCCATTCATACGAGTGCAGCTCCTATCTACATGTATTCAGAAAGACCGATCTCAAAAAATATTGGTCAATATTATGATCAAAGAACATATTTCAAATCAGCAATAAAATCTGATAAAACTGGTATCATAAATGACTTCTTTACCTCAGGTGCGCATGCATTGCCCAGATTAAAAGTCTTTTTTGTTAAAAATTACCAATTTCTGAAACGTATAAATAATGGTAAGAATAACAAATTATATTATGTATTATGACCTTGTTTTTTCTTTTCTGAATTTCAGTTTTTATGTTTTTTTTATTATAATAATGATGGTGATTATGTTAATAGATGTTTATTATAATTATTTAATACACAAAAAAGTTATTTATTTAACTGTTTTATCAATTATACACATTTTGCTGATCAGTCAAAGGTCTGGCTAAACAAGAAGGTCTCGTCCTGTATTTTGCATCATCTACCAGCAGAGAGAAGCAGCGAGTCATTTAGTGCACATCTACTGTTTTAGCAGAAAAACAAACCCTTTTATTATGTTGACATGAAAGTTAAACACATATCATGAAAATATACATAACAAATTATTTTTATCCAAAGCTTTACAGTATGCATATATATGTGTGTGTGTGTGTGTGTGTGTGTAAAAGAAAGAAAACTACATTTGCAGAATTTGGCATTATTGGCATTTTAATCAAAATGTTTCTCTTTAAGTTTTATCCATTTAAAGGAATAGTTCACTCAAAAATGTAAACTCTCTCATTATTTACTCATCCTCATGTCATCCCAGATGTGTGTGACTTACTTTCTTCAGCGGAACACAAATGAAGATTTTTAGAAGAATATCTCCACTCTGTAGGTCCATACAATGCAAGTGAATGCGACCAGAACTCAAAAAGCTCCAAAAAGGAGATCAAGTCAGCATAAAAGTAATACACATGACTCCAGTGGTTTGATCCATGTCTTCTGAAGCGATCCAGTTGGTTTTGGGTGAGAAAAGACCTTTTGGATGAGAATGTAACTTTTTCACTGTACATCTTGACAGTAGTCTGCTTGGTGATCATGATTTCAAACTCGATTACACTTCCTCCATCAAGGACTAGGACTAAAGACTGCAATTATAAGATGTACAGTGAAAAAGGAGTTAAACTTCTAAACTTTGTATTGAGTTGTATTGAGTTCTTTTATGCTGCATTTATGTGCTTTTTGGAGCTTCAAATATTTGGACCTCATTCATTTGCATTGTATGGACCAACAGAAATTAGATATTCTTCTAAAAATCTTAATTTGTGTTCTGCAGAATAAAGAAAGCTATACACATCTGGGAAGAAATGAGGGTGAGTAAATGATAAGAGAATTAAAGTTTTTGGGTGAACTATCCCTTTAACATGACCCAGCTATCCCTTTAACATGATTAATGGGCAATAAAAAGATACACTGTCTACATTCTACAAAGTAGACTAAATATATTCCAGATAATTAAGGATCAGTATATTAATTTTTTTTATTTGATTTGTTCTAGCAATAATTTCCATTGATCACAGATCGGATCTGTTGAAAACATGACAAGACAAAATTTTAAGAATTTTAAAAAGTGAAAGATAAATGATAAAAAGACTCTCATTGGAATTAATTGGAATAATTGGAACACCCAATATGGCTGGGAGAGAAAAGGAATTCCCACCTTTCATGAATAAGAGTCAATTATCTTTTAGACACAGACATTGCCTGTCAACAGGGCCGTTTCTGAGCAAATGGGGGCCCTAAGCAAAATCCTGCTTGGTTGATTGAATCATCTGCTGCAACTATGTCAGCTAGCAAGCTAACTAACTGAAATGAAGATAGCATCAAGTGTGTGAGCTAACCTTGGCTAGCTATACTATAGTATTATCTTCACCTAAAACTCATAGTATACTTTTGAACGCACATCATCTGTGTACAGTCGAACGTCAGCCTGTCAAAGTATACTCCATTTGATAGTGTGCACATACATTGGCGTTGGGGCATGTGCGCTACAACTGCTATGAGATGCAGGACATTTTCTCTTTAGGAGTTTAGACCGATAAAGATGTCTTTATATTCCTTCAGACTTGAGTTACACAAATGCAGGTATCTCCTGACCTCCTCACACTCTCATGACATGCATATCTACTGTTGTTGTTTTTACCTTACCTTAGCTAATGTTGCAATTTTATGTATGAAAACAACCAAACACCATCTAGCCAGGTAGCTGACTTCCAATAATTTTTTACCAGTGGTCTGGCTGCATTTCTCCTTCTCTTCCTTTTTATTTTTTACACTACCCAGTTGTAGCTGCGCTTCATGGTAATGAAAAACCCATTGAGAGTGTGCCGTGTAACTTCTAGCTACAACCCTCTACTAGCATTTTTATTCTCCCATCCCTCTCGGGCCACAAGGGGCCCCTTTAACTGTCTAACTGAGCTAAAACAACTGTCTGAGTCCTACTCACAGATTTTAATATACTCTTTAATATATTCCAATTTCTTAAATTGTGCATCCTCTTTTCCTCACTCCATCATACTCGAGCCAGTGACCCGGGAACTGATTAATGTCCACTCTCATGAAGGACGTATCAATGGACCCTTTTCATATATTCTGGTTAGATTGCGGAAGTAGACTAATAGGGGGGAATGCTGTGTATGGGGGACCAAATGTAAGCAAATTTAATTTTTGCTTACCCTTTCACTCCAACAGCAAAAAAAAAAAAATCAATGATTAAGCTTACACAGCTTTGCAAAAGAAGATAAAAACATAGAGAATTGGATAACAGCAGTAAAAGGAGAGAATAATTCGTGTTCAGTCCAATGTGAACCTGGATCCTCAGTTGTACTGAACAGTATCTACCAAGTTCCTTGATGCTGATCTTTGCAATGGCACAGGCATTGTCCTTTACCTGACCATTTACATTCACTAGTTTTTCTCCATAGCACAAACACGCGTGAATGATCATAAGGAGCCATCAACATTAGCTGTGCAGAAATACCAAAATTCAAGAGTAGATAAGAAAAATGCAGTGCTAGAGTAGACATATAAATGCAGAACAATAGAGAAAAGTAAAGTGTTTTAAATAGAATTAGAAAGTGACTTCAAACTGTATATATAGTTATGAATTTGTTCAGGCATACACTACATGGCTTTGATGAGCATTAGGGTACCTCTGCTTCAAATATAAAGAAATAAGTTGAACTATTTGATCATTTTTATTAATGTAACATAAAATCCATGCCAAAGACTAATAATCTGAATCTAAATCTGAATATTATAAAATGTGCAAGTAAAAAACATATTGTCTTAATTAGATGGAATCTATAAGGGCAGTTTCCTCATCTTCTGGCCTCTGTTCTTCTACATCCTCTTTCACTGAGTTCAGCAGCGCTTACAATTCTACAGCTGCAGTGAAGAGCACCACCACAACAAATGTGCAGACAATTTTAATGAATTATTATGCCTTAATAAATAAAGATTGTTTGTGGCTTGTCTTTGCTGTAGTGCTGCTAGAAACTCAAAAAATTTGTATTCACAGAAATTAAAACAAATGAATGCATCCTTAGTACGACCAGTAAAAGCGTCTCGTTGTTCCCGCCATTCTCCGTTGTGTCGTGGAGTGACACTAGGGGTTGATCTTGAGAGCCCCGATCACCTCAGATCTTTGAGAAAAGGCCAATGAGAATTGGTAAGTGGAATTTGCATGCCACTCCCCAGACATACGGGTATAAAAGGGAGCTAGAATGCAGAATTCATTCATTCAGCTGAAACACGGTCACGGTCATGTCAGCGGCAAGTACAGCATTGTGGAAAGAGGGACACAGCGTCCCATTCCCTCCATCAAGGAACGGAGGTTATGACAAAAAACGAGACGTTCCCCTTCTGTCACTAACTTAACATTGTGTCGAAGAAATGACACTAGGGGTACCTATAGAAAAACGGCAAAACAGCTGAATCATGTTACATGAACTGCTGATAAGGGTGCAAGCAAACTGCTGCGTGCGTAATACCAGGTACATCAGACTGTACGTAACATCCCCCAACGCCCCAAAAGACGTCATGTAGTTCCCCACATCCCTGAGGGGAAGCGACATAACTAGCATGGGAGCAGGCCAGCCAGCCGCAGCCTTTTCTCTCTATGTTTTCTCTCCACAGAGTATTAGATTTGGCAGGGGCCATCTAACGCGGCGAAGGGGAGGGCGAGGGAAAGGCGCTATACATAGCGATATAACCGGCCATCTGTTCCGTATTACCAAACTCTACCATTTCTCTACCAAACTCTACTCTACTATTCGTACCTGAAAGAACACAGGATGAAACTGGCTCAACCTGGAGATTGAAATGGGTGTTGCCCAGCCCGCTGCTCTGCACATGTCTGCTAGAGAGGTGCCATTGGCCAGTGCCCATGAGGATGCCACACTCCTTGTAGAGTGTGCTCGAACCCACAAGGGGCTGAGCATGGCCTGGGTCTGGTAGGCCAATGCAATAGCATCCACGATCCAGTGAGCAAGCCTATGTTTGGAGATGGACTTCCTTTGCGCTGTCCACCAAAGCAGACAAAGAACTGTTCAGAGTGTCTAAAGCTCTGCATGCGATCCAAGTAGGTGTGCAAAGCACGCACCGGACACAGCAATGACAGGGCAGGGCCTGCCTCCTCGCGGGGCAACGCTTGTTGGTTCAGCAGGAGGACCAGGATCCCATGAGGGGAAGACTGGAAGGATTCACCCTCCGAGCGCCTCTGAGGAACCTGATGATCAGGTCATGTTTCCCTAGAGACTTACAGTACATGGCATCGTGGTGTGTGGCTATAACTGCTATATATACCTTCAAGGTGGAGGGGGACAGTCAGCCCCTCCAACCTCTTCTGCAGGAAGGAAAGCACTGACCCGACTGAGCATCTCTGGTGGTCTTCGCCTTGGGAAGAACACCAGCTCACTGAACTGGCGCCACTCCAGGGCATAAAGCTGCCTCTTAGAGGCCTGAGTGATCGTGTCTACCACTGCTGGTGGTGGGCCACTTAGGTCTTCCGTGTCCCATCCAAGGGCCAGACGTGGAGGTTCCAGAAGTCTGGGCGAGGGTGCCAGATTGTGCCCCATCCCTGAGAAAGAAGATCCTTCCTCAGAGGAATCTGCCAGGGAGGTGCTGTCACGAGGTGTGTGAGTTCCAAGAACGTAGTCTGGGTGGGCCAGTATGGGCCATCAGGGTAACTTGTTCCTCATCCTCCCTGACCTTGCACAGGGTCTGTGCAAGAAGGCTTACTGGGGGAATGCGTATTTGTGCAGCCCCGGTGCCAGCTGTGTGCCAGCGCATCTGTCCCGAGGTGGGCTCCTGTCAGCCCACCTCGGGAGTGGGCTGAATGAGTGGGCAGTGGGAGGATTCCCGGGAGCGAACAAGTCTACCTGTGCTTTTCCAAATCGACTCCAAATCAGCTGGACCAACTGGGAGTGGAGTCTCCACTCTCTACTGAGCTTAGCCTGCCGTGACAGTGTGTCCACTGTGGCGTTGAGGCTGCCTAGGATATGAGTGGCCCACACATGCTTGCCCTGGATCAATGGCAATAGCCTCCATAGGGCAAGTAGTACAGCCAGAAACTCTAAGCAGTTAATGTGCCAACCCAGTCGCAGTCCTGACCAGGAACTGCTGGCTACGTTCCCATTGCACACGGTGCCCCAGCCCAGTTTGGAGGTTTCTGTGGTGACCACGACACATCTGGACACTTGCTGTAGGGGAACTCCTGCCCATAGAAATGCAATAAGTGGCAGCAGAGTGGTGTGATAGCTACACGATGTGTGCCGCGGCCGAGTCTGAAGCCAGTGCTGAAGCAGACTAATATGCATTTATCCTAGCGCTGTGACTGCCACTGAGGAAGCCATATGCCCCAGGAGCCTCTGAAAGTGTTTCAGTGAAACCGCTGTCCTCCGCCTGAATGACTTCAGGCAGTTTAGCACTGAATGTCCTATCCTTGAGACCTCCATGCCGAGAAAAGAGATTTTCTGAACTGGGGAGAGCTTGCTCATAGACAGCTGAGGTGCCTGAGCACCAAATCCCTGTGCGTGCACAGCAACTCTCGAGAGTGTGCTACGATCAGACAGTCATCAAGGTAGTTGAGTATGGGGAAGATGCGAGGGGACAGGGACAGGCTGAAGGGGAGGACCTTGTACTGATATGCCTGGCCATCGAAAGCAAACCATTGGAAGGGTCTGTTTCGAGGTAGAACCGAGACGTGAAAGTACGCGTCCTTCAGGTGTACCGTCGCGAACCAATCTTGATGCCAGACGCACATCAAAATTTGTTTCTGCATAAGCATCTTGAATGGGAGACTGTGAAAGGACCGGTTCAGACCTCGCAGGTCCAGGATTGGCCGTAACCCACATCCTTTCTTTGGCACAATGAAGTAAGTGCTATAGAAACCTTTCCCCATCTCAACTGGAAGGACAGGCTCTCCTTCTTTGCAAGAGTGCGATCTCGGCACGCAGGGTGGCGGCGTTCTAGCCCTGCCCCGAAGTGAAGTAGATGCCGCTGAACCGGGGCGGGTGCCTGGAGAACCAAATCGCATAGTCTAGTAGGATGGTCCTAGTTGGAAAGCGCTAGCCACACGTCCTAGCTCCGGCTGAGGGGCACTAAGGGGACGATCGCATCTGACGTACCTGGGGGTGGGGCCTCGTGGCGGGGGAGCAGGCGAGGCAGCGTCAATGATTCGTCCCGAGGTGGATGTGCTGAGGGGAGCTCAAAGCACTTACCTTGCTCTGTGAAACCGGCATAGGGCGAGTTAGCGACTGAGGATGAGGGCCTCTTGGGCCATCCTCGAGACTCAACCGTGGCTGGGTGCGTGAAGGCAGGGAGGCAGCATTTGCAGGGCCCTGGCTGCGGGAGCTCAGTGTCCAGCGGCTGTGACAACGGCAGCTGTGGACACTGATTATGTGACCCAAGGAGTGAAGAAACTATTATTTTTTGACGATTTGGCTCCTGCAGCACATCAGGATCAGGACTACCCACGTGTCATTCTTTTAGTGCCTTGGCCTGGTGTACTTGCAGGAGGGCCATGGCATGCAGGGTGGAGGTGGCCTGTCCAGCAGCACTGTAGGCTTTGGTCGCCAGAGATTACGTTGTCCTACAGAACCTGGAGGGGAGCGCCAGACGTTCCCACCAGGTGGCAGTGTTCTGCGGTCACAGGTGCATCTGCCTTATCTACCTGAGGAACCTCCGTGTACCCATGGGCCGCCTAGCCATCGAGGGTAGTGAGAGCGGACGAACCCGGAAGTCTGTTTCGGGCAGCAAAAGTTGCCCTCCACAACCTTGTGAGTTTGTCATGCACCTCCAGGAAGAAAGGAACATGGGGTGGGGGGGTGGGCGTGGCCGTGAGCGGCGCCCTGAATCCAGGAACTAATGATCGAGCCGCGAGTGCTCAGGGGAGCCTGGAGGGTTCCAGTCCATCCCGATACTCGCGCCGGCCCAGGTAAACATGCCGGTCAGCTCTGCATCGGCCTCAGACTGGGTGGGCAGACCCGAAGATCATATTGAAGACTCATCCAGCTTGCGGGCCCCGAAAGAGATATCAAGCTGGCCGTGAGGCGGGCTGGTCTCATTTTAGAACTGGACGGGTCAAAAAGGGAACGGGAGGTTAGCTGGGAATTACCTGGCGAAACTGCACCCATTGAACTCCCCAGCCAGCCTCATACCCATGGGTAGAAGGCGAATTGGCTTTCCCCCGTTTGAAGAAGGAAAGCCATGACCGCAACGTTGCCATGGTCATATTTTCGCAATGAGAACATGAGCCATCCACGAATGTGGCCCAGGAATGTCAGGCAGTGCCCGTGGCCATGGGAGTCGGAGAGATTACAATCGCACCCAGGAATCACACAAGGACGGAAAGGCATCTTTAAAAAGATGCGTCTTTAAAAAGACGTACAACGTCAATGTGTGTGCTCTTTTAAGAAATATATTCTTTTAGCATAAAATATACTTTTTAGTAGCGCTGTTGAAAACCGGGGCGAATCTGCAGTTGGCGTGCAGAAGGAGAGAAAGCCGCTGGAATGTGCCATATATCCAACAGCATATGCTTCTGTAGATGTGAATGGAACAGCAGTAGTATTCAGCTCGCTGATATTACAATCGAAGAAAAAAATCTGAATTAATCCTGCATTCCAGCTACTTTTATACCCATATGTCCAGACTTGTGGCATGCAAATTCCACTTGCCAATTCTCATTGGCCTTTTCTCAAATATCAGAGTTGATCGGGGCTCTCAAGATCGACCCCTAGTGTCACTACATCGACACAACGCCGTGTGAGTGACAGACGGGGAACAGCATTTTTAATAAACAAATTTGAATGTGTATTGGTATTTGACATTTAGGTCTAAATAAGCTGCACATTGGTCTTCAGATATTTAAAGGTATCATTAAAAAGTAAACAAACCTCAAATATAAAAATATATATCAAAAGACAAATTTGATTTCAAAATGTCTTTATCCATTATAATCTGTTTTTGTGGCTGTAAATCTACAGGGGTGCTGCTTTAAAAAACACACACCAAACAAAGCAAGGGAGGCATTACTTCTTCAAAAGTGGTGGGGTAAAAACCCAGAGCATTCAGGATTAAATTTAGATTATTATAATCACATAATCTGTAAAAATATGAAGAGCTGAGTCACACCCTCCCAACTACATAAAGATATCTATAATTGGACATCGGGGTGGGTCAAACAGCCAGTGATCAAAAACAGAGCACATGAAAAGATGTCCCACAAGAGGGTGTGTTCTTGGAGTCTTTTATTCATTGTGGTGTTTGCATGTATAAGCAGTTTTTATGTTCAACATAATAACTGAAATATTTGCTTTGGAGAGGTTTTTGGACACTTGGGTAGAAAAAGGCCACCATAGTCCCCAATTATGAACCTTTTGACAGGACAGAGGTCATTGTATTTGGCAACAAATGCGAAATTCCTAAGGTGAACACATAACTTCACTCCAAGGGCCTCAAGTAAAAACAATCAAGCAAGAAATATTTGTGTCATTTTGGAGTCGGACCTTAGTTTTAGTAGTCACATCAAAACAATAAGTACATCAGCCTACTATCATCTAAAACATATAGCCAGAATTAGATGTTTTGTATCCAGTCAAGGCTTATAGAAACTTTTTCATGTGTTTATCAGGCACTTGTTCATCCCTTCCCAAATAGACTATTAGACACCTGCAGCTCATTCAGAATGCCGCTGCCAGGATTCTCACCTGAACCAATAAATCTGAGCATATTATTCCAGTCCTCAGGGCTTAACACTGGCTTCCAGTTACATTTAGGACCTAAATACATTTCAGATATGCTTGTTGAATATAAACCTAACAGACCTCTCAGATCATTAGGATCAAGTCAGTTAGACATGCAGAGGGTTCACTCAAAGCAAGGTGAGACAGTGTTTAGCTATCATGCCACCCACAGCTGGAATCAGCTTCCAGAAGAGGTTAGATGTGCCCCAACAGTAGCCACATTTAAATCCAGACTGAAAACACTTCTGTTCAGCTGTGCATTTTCTGACTGAGCATTGTGCTGCACTTATTGATTTCACTGAATCATTTTGCTTTTGTCTTTCTTTCATTTGAATTATTCTATTTTATTCTTTTTAATTCATTTTTAAATAAATTTTTCTCAACGTGTGTATTACTTTTTGTTCTTATTTCATGTTCTTAATTGTTTTTTTGTATCTTGTATTGTCTTTAAAATACAAGATACAAATGTAAAGCACTTTGAATTGCTATTGTGTATTAAATGTGCTATATAAAAATACTTGCCTTGCCTTTTGATTCTTTAGTACTATCAACTCAAAGCTTTACACAGAAAAGAGTTGACATGCTTTAGTACAACACAAAAGATGCTATTTCGACATTCCTTAGTTTCAACCTGATATATATTATGGCAACCAACCATAATATATGTAAAGTTTCATTTAGAAGCCTACTTTTATTGTGTTCTGTTCAAACTTTGAAAGGTTTTCTATCAATTTACCATGCAGCTGGGCATCATTGTTATTTTTTGTTTGTCACATATACAAAAACCTTTACAATATTTAAAAATAGAGCCTTCATTTGGGAAAGGAGTAACCCAGACATAATGTCCCATGACAAATATTGAAATATTTAACAAGCTTCAGAGAATATTATTGACTTGATATAAAAGAACCAGACAAGGTTTTATAACCTGTTCAAAGTTAACCTACAGTAAGTTACCAACTTCCAAAAAGAAAAATAATATCATGGAAAAGGGCATATACTTCCAGAACATGTAAACTTTATGGTTGAAATACCTTGTCAAATCATAACCTCTATAAATCATGCATTTATGTATATGGAGTAATCACATTGTAGTTATCCAGACACACTGGATACACTAAATTGCAAAGACATCGCATTAAGTGCTTCTTTAAAGAGACTGTTTTACATTAAAAAAAAATGGGGAAAAAGCTTCAGGTTTCAGGTCTAAAAATGTATTTAGATAAATCTGTTATTCCCCTTTAAAGAATGTGCTTTCACAGAAATATAAGGTATTCAAGTTAAAGAGGAAGTTACATATTTGGGTAAAGTAATATGTAATAATGAAAATCAAAGGAGTCAACTAAATTGTAATACAACAATTCAGAAAACAAAAAAGAATGTTATTTGTGGTTAATGAGGGATTTTTTGGGAGGATATTTGTTTCAAAAGTGGAAGGAATATCTAGATCTGCAAACACTGATGAGTCAAAAACATTATGACCACCAGGTGAAGCGGATAATGATGACAATCTCCTAACAAGGCCGCATTTTTATGGCCAGATGACTGGGTTAGAGCATCTCTAAAATGGCAAGGCTTGTTGGGTGCTCCCGATTAGCAGTATCTAAAAACAGTGGTCCGAGGAGGAACAAACCACAAATCGGCAACAGGGTGCACAAGGCTCATCAATGCGTGAGTGCTACAAAGGCTATGCTGTCTAGTCCGAGGCCGACAGAAGGTCTACCATGGCACAAGTTACAGAACATTTTAATGATGGTTATGGAAGGAATGTGTCACAACACACAGGACATCACATCCTGCTGCATAAGAAGCTGCATAGCCACATACAGGTCAGAGTGACCATGATGGCCCCTGTCCATCAAAGAAAGCTCCTACAATAGGCACGTGAGCATCGGATCTGGACTTTGGAGCAGTGGAAGAAGGTTGCCTCATTTGATGACCTGTTTACCTGGGGAAGTGGTAGCACCAGGCTGCACTGTCGGAAGACAACAAGTGGAGTGTGATGAAGGGAGTGTGATGCTCTTGGCAATTTTCTCATTCAGGTTTCAGCACTGAGCAACCGAGACAAGGTCCCGGCCGTTTCAGTAGATAGTTTGGTTCCATCAGGGAACCGAAGTTACGTTATTAACCGAGACATTCCCCTTCTGTCACTCACTCGACGTTGTGTTGATGTAGTGACACTAGGGGTCCCCATGGAAAATGCCACAACTACTGAACTGTGTTACGTAGACTGGTGGTGCGAGGCAGGCAGAGCTCTGTGTGCCTCGTGGCCAGCGCACTAGGCCCTCGTGTAACTCTCCCAAAGCACTTGTGGGCGTCGGACGGTCCCCTGCACCTCGGGGACAAGTCGACTGCCGAACAATAAGGACCGGCTGACACAGCCGCGGCCTCTTCTCTTTTTTCCCCCCAAATAGGGAATGAAATCGTTCAGCCGGGGGCCATATAAGGTCCACATCGGGGGGTGTCAAAAAGAGGAGGACACCGTGGAGACCACACCCAGCCCAGAGGGGTGGAGAGTGGTGATACAACACATGGTCTTACCAAGTCTGTTCGGAAGCACGTCATGTGAAAGGGTCCTGTGGTAGATCCTACTCAAGAGGGGGAGTAGTTACTTCAAGACATGGTGACTGGAGGTCAGTCTTCAAGGAGAGCGCCTTTAGGTCAGCTGACTCAAGGGGCACGAATGGAGCTCCCCGTAAGCCCCGAAGAACCATGGAGAGATCCCATGTGGGAACGAGGCGCGATATGGGGGGGGTTTAACCTCCTCGTGCCCCTCAGGAACCTGAGGATCAAGTCGTGCTTCCCCAAATACTTACCTTTTACTGCATTGTTATGTGCCGATATAGCGGCTATATAAACCTTCAAGGTGGAGGGGAACAGCCGTCCCTCCAAATTTTTTGCAGGAAGGAAAGCACCGATCCAACTGCGCATCTCTGGGGGGTCTTCAGAACAGGAAGAACACCACATAGCAAACAGACACCACTTCAGGTCATACAGTGCCTTGCGAAAGTATTCGGCCCCCTTGAACTTTTCGACCTTTTGCTACATTTCAGGCTTCAAACATAAAGATATAAAACTGTAATTTTTTTGTGAAGAATCAACAACAAGTGGGACACAATCATGAAGTGGAACAAAATTTATTGGCTATTTCAAACTTTTTTAACAAATAAAAAACTGAAAAATTGGGCGTAGAATATTATTCAGCCCCTTTACTTTCAGTGCAGCAAACTCTCTCCAGAAGTTCAGTGAGGATCTCTGAATGATCCAATGTTGACCTAAATGACTAATGATGATAAATAGAATCCACCTGTGTGTAATCAAGTCTCCGTATAAATGCAGCGGCTCTGTGATAGTCTCAGAGGTCCGTTTGAAGCACAGAGAGCATCATGAAGAACAAGGAACACACCAGGCAGGTCCGAGATACTGTTGTGGAGAAGTTTAAAGCCGGATTTGGATACAGAAAGATTTCCCAAGCTTTAAACATCCCAAGGAGCACTGCGCAAGCCATAATATTGAAATGGAAGGAGTATCAGACCACTGCAAATCTACCAAGACCCGGCTGTCCCTCTAAACTTTCAGCTCATACAAGGAGAGGACTAATCAGAGATGCAGCCAAGAGGCCCATGATCACTCTGGATGAACTGCAGAGATCTACAGCTGAGATGGGAGACTCTGTCCATAGGACAACAATCAGTCGTATACTGCACAAATCTGGCCTTTATGGAAGAGTGGCAAGAAGAAAGCCATTTCTTAAAGATATCCATAAAAAGTGTTGTTTACAGTTTGCCACAAGCCACCTGGGAGACACACCAAACATGTGGAAAAAGGTGCTCTGGTCAGATGAAACCAAAATCGAACTTTTGGCATCAATGCAAAACGTTATGTTTGGTGTAATTCTTCAGTTTTTTATTTGTTAAAAATGTTTGAAATATCCAATAAATTTCGTTCCACTTCATGATTGTTTCCCACTTGTTGTTGATTCTTCACAAAAATTACAGTTTTATATCTTTATGTTTGAAGCCTGAAATGTGGCAAAAGGTCTAAAAGTTCAAGGGGGCTGAATACTTTCGCAAGGCACTGTACAGGCGCCTCGTCGACGGGGCCCTGGCCTGAGTGATTGTGTCTACCACTGCAGGTGGTAGGCCACTTAGGTCTTCCATGTCCCGTCCAAGGGCCAGACGTGGAGGTTCCAGAGGTCTGGTCGTGGGTGCCAGATGGTGCCCCATCCCTGAGAAAGTAGGTCCTTCCTCAGAGGAATATGCCCCAGGAGCCTCTGAAAAGATTTCAGTGGGACCGCAGTGTTCTGCCTGAAGACACGCAGGCAGTTCAGCACCGACCGCGCATGCTCATCCATGAGGCGTGCTCATCAACTCCATACCGAGAAAAGAGATTGGTTGCCGAGCGCAGCTCCTACATTAGTCCCGGGTCAGGACTACCCTCGTACAGATCTTTCAGTGCCTTGGCTTGGTGCACCTGCAGGAGTGCCATGGCATGTAGGGCGGAGGCTGCACGTCCAGCAGCACCATAGGCCTTAGCTGGCAATGATGACGTAAGCCTACAGGCCTTGGGCGGGAGCCTCGGGCGACTCTGCCAGGTGGCGGCGATCTATGGGCACAAATGCACCGCGACCGCCTGGTCCACTTGAGGAATTGCCGAGTACCCCCTTGCCGCTCCGCCGTCGAGGATAGTGAGAGCGGAGGAGTTTGTGGATCGGGTTCGGGCAGTAAAAGGTGCCCGCCATGACCGCGTAAGTTCCTCATGCACCTCCTGGAAGAAAGGAATGGGGGCGTGAGGTGGGCCCGAGGTCTCGTCCCAAAACTCAACTAGGGCATACGAGCGTGCCGGGGAATGGGAGGTCCGTGGGGGATTTCCCGGCAGAGAGGCTCCCACTGAGGTCCCCAGATCCCCCCAGTTCTAACCGACTCCGCCTCATAGCCGTAGGTAGAAGGAACAAGTCAGAGAGCCAATGGGGTGGCTTTTCCTCTGACGAAGGAAAGTCGCAACTGCAATATAGCCATGGTCATTCCCTTGCAATGAGGGCATGAACCATCCATGAAAGCCAACTCCATGTGGGTAGCACCCAAACTCGTGAGACAACGATCGTGGCCATCAGAGGCGGAGAGATATTGAAAAATACACAGACGAAAAGGCATCTTGAAAAAGATGCTTTTGTGTGTGCCACTTTTTTAGCAAGAAAATATACTATAAATAATATAATAATAATAATAATAATAATATATATTTTTGTATTATTCTCTTTTACTGCTAAAGCGCCAGCGGAAATTCTTTGCACAACATCTGTGTGAGAGGGGGAGGACCGCTGAAATGCACCATAGAACCAGCAGCTCGTAAGAGCAAGAGAGATGAAGGCTTTGGCAGAGTAGTTCAGCTCAGTGAAATACTACCGCTCGGCTCTGAAGAAGTAGTCTAAATGAGTGTTTGTATGCCAGCTCCTTATATACCCGTATGTCCGGGGGAGTGGCATGCAAATTCCACTGGCCAATTTTCAATGGCCTTTTCTCAAAGATCAGAGATGAATGGGGCTCTCAGAAGCGACCCCTAGTGTCACTATACTCTTTGACAGTGTGTGACAGAAGGGGAACGCAAAATGTGTTTATAAAGTCCTAAACAGCCACAGTACCAGCGAATTGTAAATGTGAATGAAATGCGCCATTGTTTTAGTGCCTCATTGTTTTAGAGCAAAACGTGATTCTAGTAAAAGTTAATCTTAGTTCTATCTGTCCAATGAAGTGTTCAAGAACTTGGCAGGCTTTTTTCTGAACAGTCTAATCTGGCCTTCCTATTCTTCAGGATTACCAGTGGTTTACACCTTGTGTATTTCCCTTCATGAAATCTTATCTTGATTGTAGACATTGATAATGATACACCTACTTCCTGGAGAGTGTTCTTGACTTGGCTTGATGTTGTGAAGTGGTTTTCCTTGATCAAGGAAGGAATTTTGTGATCCTCCACCACAGTTGTCTTCTGTGGTTATCCAAGCCTTTGGGTGATCACCAGTGTGTTCTTTCTTTTTAAGAATGTACTAAATTGATAATTTGGCCACTCCTAATATTTCGGCTGTCTCTCTGATGGATTTCTTTTGATTTTTTATGCCTAATGATTGCTAGCTTAACTTGAATTGACAGCTCTTTGGACCTCAGAGTTTACAGCAATGGCTTCCAAATACAAATTCCTCATTTGGAATCAGCTCCAGAGCTTTTAACTGTTTAATAACAGAAATAACCTGGGAACAGCCCACACCTTGCCTTGAAAAGGCTTCTGAGTCCATTTTCCCATTATTTTAGAGCCACTAAAAATGGGGTCTGTGTATAAAACATGCTGTTTCCTAAAGAAGTTCACCCAATTTGAATGTGAATAACTACAAATGAAAGCAGACTGTCTGCACTTATCAATCACATTAATTTCAAATGCATTGTGGCTGCGTACAAAGCCAAAATGACTAAATAAAGTTTCTTGACACTCCTTCTCTCCTTCCCTCTCTGATTTAAGCCAACAAGGTTCTATCTAGTTTTATTGAAAGTCCGCCTCTGAATTGGGAGATGGCCAATCATAGTTTAGAAACCTGTTAAAACCAATAAAAGAACAGTTTAAAAAAAAAAAACCTACAGTACTTCTAGATAAAGGTAGGTGATATACTATTTTTGTTCCCAGATCTCGCAAGAAAAACAAGCACAAAATAAGCAACTTGCCTTACCAAAAATAAGTGAAAATAAGCAATCAAATGTTTTTTCCATGTGGGAGAATTATCAGCATAGAAATCATAAACTTTACAGTAGCATATATAAAATAATATAATGCTGACACCGGTTCGAATCCCACACGGAGCGGTCCGTGCAGGACCGGTTACACATTTATGGAGTCCCACCTGTTTTCTCTAGGGGGCAGTATGCGAAAATCGCTGTTTTGGTAACACACAGCTTATACAGAGAACAAACCACACTTACAGAGGGATCTCAAGGGATGTTTTTCTAAGTTTCAAACTTCGTTTAACTTGACACAGCGGCCTAAAAACTGTAAATTTATGAAGCAATCCAATAGATACGCTCCTGAACTATTCGTCTGATGCAGGTGTACATTGGCACGTCCTTAGACAAGCCCTTATAATAAATCATGTTCTGACTGACAAATTCAATTGCAAAATGGATTGCTGTGAACTGTAGGCCAATGATAAGCTTATGTTCAATAATGTGAAAATAAACAATATATTGCATTCTAATGCAACTTTATGTATTATGTTTATAATGCATAACTCATGTGCCTAAATACTGTAATGCATATATATGTATATACAGTATATCATTTATAATTATTTCTTCATTATATATAAAATTATTGTTATCTGAGGGCTTTCTCAGCAAATATTTACAGTATGTATGTGACTAATTTCTATTGATTTGGTTAATTAATCGGCATACCATAATTCGATTAAAAATTGTAATTGATTGACAGCCCTAATCACAATACACTGTGCTCTGGGATCCAAAAACTTGACAGGCCATTCTACAAATGCGGTGAAGACCACAGCTTACCACAAGAACAGAATGTGCAGATTTAGTTTTCATTATATGCCTTATTATAGAGCCTGTTTGTTGCTTATTTTTTGATAACAGAATTTTTATTTGATAAAATATTGCATCAGTAAAAAAAAAAAGAAATAAAACAAGATTTTCTTCTTCACATTTACTGATCTGTGTAAAATGTTCAAAATCTATATTTCCTGAAGAAGTTTGGGGAATAAACAAACCTATTCGGTAAAACTGTATTTGAAAAAGAGGGTGCTAAACTGCATTTCTTTTATAGCAACCTCTTGAAATCTGCATCACACACAGAATCTTGGATTATGACAATGTATAATAGATACAGTAAATTCTATGTGAAATGTGTCTAGCATTTGGAAAACTGAATATCCACATATATTTTAAAAATATTAAACGTCATAACAAAATATGTTTTTTCTGTAATTTGTTTATACTTCCACAGAATGAAATTCCTCAAGTTATCCTTGCAATTGTGCTTTTATTGTCAATCTTGCAACAGTGCAATTTGTTCATAGTGCAGAACTGGTTTGATGCTGGTATAACCGGTGATTAAGCATGTAGGGTTTCTTGGTTCAGGTTTGGGGAATGTACAATTAATATTAATGATTGTAATCAATGATTAATCATACGGTTTGAACCAGATACCCATACATTCTAAATTGCCCCAAAACAGGGGTTATATAGCCCAAAAGTCTGCTTCAGATATATATATATAGATAATTAAACACAACGAATTATAATTAATTAGGAATATACATCGTATGCAGACAGGCTGTATTAATTTTCAGGACACCTTAATGGGACTAACCAGTTCGTCCAGCGAACCACTTTGCTAAATACGCTTGATCAATTCTCCAGAAGGTTTATTCTTAGTATAAGCTTACTTAATCAAAGCACGTTAACTTACTTTGATAATATCAGCTCATAGCTTTAGATCGCACATTAAAGAGGCTTTGCTTTATGACCAACAAACACAGACAATCAAGCGTATAATTGGGTTTAATACAAGGAACTAGGATATATCACTACACTTAAACAAACATAGAACACATTTAACAACAAACATTTAACATAGAACAAACAAAGTAAAACAGTAAGGAAAATGATAGCAAACTTGTTACAACAGTTAAACCTTAAGAGCCAGCAAGGGACTTATACACTTTAACGCATTTGAATTTAGATGGGATAATACTTGCAAAATGGACCTTTGTGTCGCTGATCAAGACTGCGTGTGTGCGTGAATGTCCTCGTTGCGTCCGTGAGATGGAGGATTTCTCTTGGTGCTTCTCGAGCGTGGATCGTTCGCGGGAAGTGCAAAGCATCTTAGGAGTAATGGCTGAAACTGAGAGAGAGTCCTTTCACCCGGAGGTTATCGGACTGCTCCAAAAACATAGAGTGTTGAGCTTTGTCCGGAGACAAGAAAAAGACTGAGGTAAACGCCAAATAAAACAAAAGACATGTCTGACGAGAGTAACACAAAAAGAAAAAGCAAGAGAGCTTGAAGAGAGATAAAAGCGAGGAGAGAAGACAAAAGAGCACGATTCAACACCAGATCAGGACTTTTAAGGTATGAAGGTCACACCTCCTTTGGGAGGAATGACCCAATGAGGCTCCTCAGTTTTGGCGCGAGAAGGTTCCCTTTGTCTTGTCAAGGCTGGTCATTTGCCTAATTTACTGACAGTGTCCTGGATGTGGTTTGAATCACTCAAAAGATGGTAAAACATAGCAGAATACATTTTAATGTAACCTTATATATATATTCAGCTAGGGCGAGTCGTAAGGTTTAATTTGATACCAAGAAACTTGTATTTGGTACACTTAAAAGTGAATATATATTTTAAGACCCTTTATATAAGGCCTCAGAGTTTAACTACACAACTAAACAATCTTAACTAGTTTGATATAACAGCAGAAATACCCAAGCATACGGGAATAAAACATATTTCCTTAAAATAAGCAATTTCTTTGGTTTTAAATGGTATGAACGTGTATAGATTTTCAGTGTGTAGATGGCGATATCACTAGTGTCTCTGGAGAGGCTCTTTGGGTTGTAAAAACGTCAAGAAGCATTCTAACTCCCAGACTTGCTGGCACTACCTGGTGATTTTGATGGAGAGTCACAGGGTGTGGGGGTTTTAGGATCCTTCGCAAAAATGTGTGCCTTGCATTCAGAATTAATGAGTTCATGATTTTCCGTTCATACTCTACAAGCAACACTGTGGACTTAATCTAATGAGTTTCAATGATAAACTTAAACTAAAACAAATAATGTGGTGTTGCTGGCTAAGAACTTGGAGCAGAATAGTTGTGCTGTATGTAGTTACATTTCAAAATGATTACTTATTAGTTATATATTTATTGTATATTAAGTTGTTTAAAACAGCGCACTAGTTTACTTGATTTTAAGGGTGCAGTAGGATACATTCCACCCAAATACAAGTTACATTATATAATTTATGAATAAAAGAAAACTTCTGTTCCCCTTCTATCACTCACTCGATGTTGTGTCGATGTAGTGACACTATGGGTCGATCTTGAGAGCCCGAGACACCTTCAGATCTTTGAGAAAAGTCCAATGAGAATTAGCGAGTAGAATTTGCATGCCACTGCCCCTCGACATATGGGTATAAAAGGGATGCTGGAATGTGGATTCAGAAACGCCTTCCCCAGTACATTTTATGAGCATTTAAAGGCCCAAGCCGAATCTAATAATCTGTGGAGAGAAAAACCGAGAGAAAAGGCCTGCTCCCATACTAAATACATCTCCCTCGCACACATTTTTGGGAATTTGGGGAGGCTACATGCAGTCCGATTGCATCAGTTCCTACACTCCCAGTAGCTTGCCTACACCTGCATCGGCAGTTCATGTAACACAGTTCAGCTGTTGTGGCGTTTCGTATAGGGACCCCTCGGTTACTGTTGTAACTTTGAGGGAACGAGACGTTGTGTCCCTCTTGCCACAGGCTTAACTACACCGCTGTAATGGCCGGGACCTTGTCTCAGCTCCTCAGTGCAAAAACCTGAATGAATCTGCATTCCAGCCTCCCTTTTATACCCATATGTCGGGGGCAGTGGAATGGAAATTCTACTCGCCAATTCTCATTGGACTTTCTCAAAGATCTGAAGGTGTCTCGGGCTCTCAAGATCGACCCATAGTGTCACTTTATCGACACAACGTCTCGTTCCCTCCATCAGGTTACGACAGTAATCGAGATGTTTTAATCCATAATATAAATTACACAAAGTCAATTTTGACTTAAACCTTTAAGTTCCTTATGAAGTAATTCTCCCCTTTGTTTATCTAGGTCTAAGGTTCAATTCCTAAAATACACACCTACACTACCGATCAAAAGTTTTGAAACACTTACTCATTCTTTATTATAATGATTATTTTTTATTTTTCACATTTTAGAATAATAGTAAAGTCATCAAAACTATGGAATAACATAAATGGAATTATGGGAATTATGATGTGACTAAAAAAAATCCAAAATAAATGAAAACTGTGTTATATTTTAGCATCTTTAAAGTCACACATTGCCTAGAAATGAACTCTTGACATTTTCTCAAGCAACTTCTTGAGGAATCAAACTGGGATGCTTTTTAAACAGTATTGAAGGAGTTTTGGGCACTTATTGGCTGCTATTCTTTATTATTTGGTCCAAGTCATCTTTTTTAATTTTTTACAAAAAACTTTAATACAATTTTAGTTTTATAATTAAATAAATGAATATTGTGGCACAATTAAAAAAGATACACCTTCTACATTCTACAAATTAGGGTAAATATTTTCCAG
Source organism: Xyrauchen texanus (assembly GCF_025860055.1). NCBI lineage: Eukaryota > Metazoa > Chordata > Actinopteri > Cypriniformes > Catostomidae > Xyrauchen > Xyrauchen texanus. The sequence goes on along the minus strand of NC_068309.1, from coordinate 5,743,539 downwards.
ATAATTAGGGATCAGTATATGAACTTTTTTAATTTTTAATTTTATTTGTTCTAGCAATAATTTCTTTGAACACGGATCTGTTGAAAACATGACATGACAACATATTTATAATAAAGATAAATGATAAAAAAGACAAAAAAAATATATAACATGAAGATTTATGTGGGGAAAAAGATATTTTGCACTTCTAAAACATTTCTGAACTTCTATTCAAAACAACCTAAACAACAGAACTCACATTTTACATATCATGATATATTTACAAATTCATATGATGAATTATTAAATTCCACATGCTTTACTTTTTCAGATGTATATATTTTGTAGGTATTTCTTAAAATTACACACAGAAGAATTATAATAAAAGTAATACAATGGCAAAAAAAAATTATGTAAGTAATTAATAAACCATCGTTTTTACATATCTGCATTTTCATGTAGGCTGCAATCATAAGCATGTGAAAACGGCGATATGAAAAACCGATGGTTGATATTGGCAGTATCGATGGTTATAGCAAATGGTTTTAACTAGCAGTGGCAAAGCTAGGGGTGGACCGACCATGGACCGAAGCCTGTCCACCCCACTGGCCATCCCACTCAAAAGTGATTTAAAAAAAAAAAACATTTTTGTCTTGGGTAGCCTACAATTTAGTTTTTTAGAGGTGGAACCGGCTCTGTACAACCCCAACACTGCACAGCAGACTTAACATGGGTACACATCAATGTTGCTGCCATCTCTGTCCCGGATGTCACTCACTGTATCCACTCCCCTCCGTTTTTGTATCCATGCGCCTCCATTTAATACTCTGCATAAATGGTTTATGCAGAGCTACGTTCCCACCAGAAGCCTGCGGTCGGCTAAGGAACGTCGCCTTGTCGTACCAAAACTTTTTGTACCACTGTCTCCCTAAGATGATTCGCAGATGTTCTTCCTCTTTTGTAAGTCGCTTTGGATAAAAGCGTCTGCCAAATGAATAAATGTAAACGTAAATGTAATACACCAACAACCCCTTTCCCCCCCCTCACCCTTTCCCTCCTCTCCGACAATACGAAAATGTTTACCACCATAGACTGATCACTGGCCCCTGCCCGTCCACCCCTGTGAAAATCTCCTGGCTCCGCCCCTGTTAATTAGGTCAATACTTGGCTGGTACATCAGTGCATCCCTACAGATTTTTTTAATGAATTTTGAGTGATCTGTACGAAAATGTAATTGATGTAATTTTAAATTCAATTTTGAGTTTCAGTTTTGAGTGTAGGTAAGATCCATCAATTTATTTATTTTTTCACAATGTTTTGTAAAAATAGTAAAATGCAAAAGGCACCGTCATGGCAATAATTGACTTTTAAAGTTATTTCTATCCTGTTTGATCCAATATATTAATTTCTTTAATGACCTCCCTTTGCACACTAATTTAATGGTTGTTTTTCATCATGAGCATTATTAAAAGCAATTTTCTTACATTAGTAAACGCTCTTAACTGATTATTTATTGACTCATTTGACTTCTGTTGTAAAGCCACATTGAGCTTGGAAAAGGCACTAGTAAAACAATGTATTTAGATAAATCAGTTATTCCCCTTTAAAGAATGTGCTTTCACAGAAATGTAAAGTATTCAAGTTAAACAGGAAGTTACATGTTTGGGTAAAGTAATATGTAATAATTAAAAACAATGGAGTCAACTAAATTTGAATACAACAATTGAGAAAACAAAAAATAATGTTATTTGCGGTTAATGAGGGATTTGTTTGGGAGGATATTTGTGTCAAAAGAAATTAAACTCAAACTTAAACTCAAACCAAAATGACATGCTTCATTGCACGTTTGTCTGCAGTTTCCCAGTGAAATGTCCAGTGGGGGTGCCAAAAGTGGGTGAAATAATGTTGTATTCAGATGAGGTTTTTAAGATGAATATTAGTTGGATATTAAACCTAACTGATAGAGTTTAAAAAGCAAATTCGACATGAAAACCACTAAAGCAACCATGTCATGCAGTGTCACTTCTATGGCACTTTCACTTTCATTTTTGGGCTCAATCCTCAGTCTCCGAGTCCAAAGTTCAACAGTCTATCAGGTGAGCTACAGTGCAAGTTAATTGCACTGGTGTAAATGGGGTGGGTGGGTCTGTAATACAAGCATTACAACGTGTTGTTTTTCAAATGATGTGTTAGAGTAAAAGTGTTTGATATAAAAACATAGAAGGTTGTGAGAAATCAAATTAATTTTTTTATAAAATAAAAATATGTGTTTATAAAGCCCTAAATGGTCACAGTACCTGCGAATTGTAAAAGTGAATGAAATGCGCCATTGTTGTAGTGCCTCTAGTGGTCATTTCACCAGGAAACTGCAGCAAACGTATAAAGTGGCATGTGAAACTCAGTTTGCAAACATGTAGTTATAGTAATGTTCATTATATGAGACTAGGTTGCATACATCATACGTTGATCAAATGCCCATTAACGTCATAAGTTAATGGGCGTGGCCATGACGTTTTGATATTTTCGTGGCGAAATTGGAAGGCAAAGCGCTAATGGGCTGGGTCAATTGCAATTTAATTCTGAGGTTCTTCTCTCTATTCCATTTCCAATATAAATAATACAGCCTATTCATGTGAATTTGGTAGGTTAAATGGGCTGTATGCTGTGCATCCCTGCTCTGTTATTATATTGCTCTGGACAGTGATGTATATTTGGGGGTATTTACACTTGGTCACTGGAGGTTTAACTGAGCTACGACTGAATAAACACATTCACAAACTTGGCCACATAAATGTGTCTCTGCCAAAACAAATATAAATCAGATTGACAAACACTACTGTATATGATTATGCTAATGTAGGGCAGCGAATTTAATTGATGTGATTTATTATTTGATTCCAAGTGATGTGACTTTGACCAGTGCACTTGTTTCTGTGTTTCTTGTTTTTTCTCCCTTTGGGGCTTGTAATAGTTCAGATATGTCCGTGCGCGTCAGTGTTTAGTTTCAGTTTTGTAAGCAATTTGCATCAAATTAAGAAAAAAGTGATTTCTCTTCTAAAACGTGCATCTGTTTCTTCATGTGGTATTATTTATTGCGTGACACAAGTTCTATGCAAATACTTGTGCGATTTTTTTGGGCAGAGTAAAGTTTACATACAGTGCCCCCCATAAGCAATGGGACAGTGAGATACTTTTCCTCATTTTGAGACCTGCAAGCGTTCTCTATTAGCGACACTTGCCTGGAGTTCGGTCCGGCAGACACGCATGTGATCCTAAGACCACGACCGGGCTACGTGCCCAATGTTCCTACCACACCCTTCAGAGACCAGGTAGTGAACCTGCAAGCGCTGCCCCGAGAAGAGGCAGACAGAGCCCCTTCGTTGCTGTGTCCGGTACGTGCTTTGCGTAACTATCTGGACCGCACAGAGCTTTAGACTTTCTGAGCAGCTCTTTGTCTGCTTTGGTGGACAGCGGAAGGGAACAGAGGCCATTTACACCCGGGCCGTTAAATTATAGTCAATTAGGGGAACTATTTGATCCTAATATGAATTCACAGTCATCTGAATATTGAAATATAAATAAAATATAAATGACATTGACTGTTTTTTTTTTAAGTTAATAGAAGTTTTCTTAAAACATCTGATTGAATGTGAATGTGAATTAATTTCTTAAAGAGTTTCTAGTTCAAGAGTTTATGTAAGATTTATTCATTTCTAAATTGGTTTCATTTCACGATACATCATAAAATGATAAAAACAGTTTTGTTATTCCTGCTGCTAATTTTAATGAGCAGTTTTGTCACTAAACCCTCCCTTTTTAAGCAGTTATAAAAGCGCCCTGAAACATTGTGATTTCATTCCACTGCTGACCAAAGATGGATCTGCAAATCTCGATTGTGCTTCTCTCAATTTTACTCACTGGAGGTAAAAAAATAAATAAATAAATAAAAATGTTAAATATTAATATATTATGTGTTGCACATAAAGATGTCAATTAATGTCTTTCTCTCTCTCTTCTTACTAAAGGACACTCTCTCAAATGTTATAAGTGCGAATCTGATCCAACTACTGGTATTTGTAACAGAACTATAGTAACATGTCCCAGTGGAAATTACAAATGTTTGAGTTCATCAATAGAAATGTCCAATGGTAAGTCCAATCATAATACACTGAAAATGATAACACCACTGGAGTGCAAATTCACATAACTGTCAATCAGCATCTGTTTAATGTTTCATTTGTGTACATTATTCTTATACAAGCGTGGCATATTTTCTGGAATAACTCATTTGTCATTTATGATAAATGGCTTGTGTCCTTGTTATAGGTAACTCCAAGGTGACTTTAACACAACAATCATGTGCAGACAAATGTGTTGCTGGAACCGATCAATCCACAGCTGGATTAACACTTGTTACCAAGTGCTGTGCCACTGATCTTTGCAATGGCTCAGGTATTTATTTGACCATGTGCTAATTTGCATGTTTAGCAAACACATTTCTCCAAAGCAACTTATAAATGAGGATATAATATGAGCAAAAGTGTAAGTGTAGATCTACAGATCTTTTTTTAAAGTAATAGAAATTGCCTTCATGCAAACATGGTTATGAATTAGACACAGTGGATTGTGATGAGCTGATCAAGATCTGAAGCTTGTTTAGGGACAGTGACTGTACTGATGTCTTTACAAAGAGGAACAAGGTGTTTAAATACTTCTGGAATAGGGCAGAATTAGTGTCAAATCCACACCAAATTCTAATCATGTGAATCTTAAACAATAAATATCATATGAACATCAAATCCTTCTTGTTTTGATTAGATGGAATCTATAAGGGAAGTTTCCAGCTTCTCTTGTTGCCTCTGTTCTTCTACATCTTCTTTAATTGAGTTCAACAGCACTTCACATTCTGCCGCTGCAGCGAAGAGGATTTAACATGTTAACACATTTCTGAATGAATTACTTTTCTTTACTAAATAGCTTGTGTGTTGTTTATCTTTACTATTTCTGTATGTTAGAAACTTAATAATGTGTTTCTTATTTCAATCATGGAAAACAAATGCATCAATTATTATGACCAGTGAAATATATGGAGAAATATTTTTTTTTATACATATATATATATATTGATCTATTTTTACATTTACTAAGATTGACATAATCTGTATTTCCTTTAAAAGTTGAGTTAAAAAAGATTCAGTTTTCCTATACACTTAATAAAGACAGTACTAAACTGCTGAAGTTAAAGATTTACATGCACATGTCATTTCCTGTAATTACTATTAAAGTGACTTCTGAAGAATCTTACAATGACACTGTGTGAGAGAATATTTCTGTGTGAAATGTGTCTTTAACTGATCCAAAAAAATCATGAAAATGTGCTTTAACCATTAAAAGATCTGAAATCCTTAGAAACAACAGGACCACAAGTGTTTACATTTAAGACAATAACGATAAACTAATTTTTTTCTCTCTTCAAAAAAGGAATGCGTTACCAACCTTGGCCACCAGGTGCCAATATCAGTAAACATGTAAACTTATGATTTTAATGCTTTCTCTAAATTGAGTGTGATGCTATATCTCCTGATATAGAATAATTAAAATCTGAAAAAACAAAATAGTAATTAGGGTACAAATGGGCTAAAGACACACCTTTAGGAAAATCATATTTTTTTCTTGGCACAAAGTGTATCAAGATTGAAAAACAAAAACAAAAATGCTTTTTTATATTGATGGAACAAAAAAGAAATAATAACAGAATGTTGTTTTGATTAAAAACATATTTTTAAGAAAAGGTTAAAGTAATATAGTGTAGATATAAGTCAAATAGTTATAGGGTAAAAAATGTCAACTTATGCAAATACGTTTGAGACATCAAGATGCTTTTTGATAAATGCTTATTTAAAATAACCATTTCAGAAAAGGGTGCCATTTCCTCTTAATTTCAATCACATGTGGCAGTTCATAACATCTCAACTATTCTATAAAAAATCACTCTATATTATGATTGGATCAGCCAAACTATACCAGGCTTCCTTTGTACCCTTTTTGCATTCCCATTTACTTCAGCAACAAAAGACAAAACCGTTTCCACGACATTCCAAAAGAGGAAAATAATGGATACCAGCAGTGAGAAGAGAGAAAGATGGCAAATATTTAAAAACCCATAGTGTTGATCATTTTTGGGGATGAGTTGACACTAGAGGTTCACTCTTGGGAGCCCAGACATCTCTGATCTTTGAGAAAAGGCCAATGAGAATGGACGTGTGGAATTTGCATGCCACTCCCCAGACATACGGGTATAAAAGGAGTGCAGCTTGCAAACACACACTCAGACTACTTCTTCGAGCCGAGCGGACGCATTCACATAGCTGAATCCCTACTGCTGTTCATTTCATCTTACTCTCTCCAAAGCTGTTGGATCTACGGCGCATTACAGCGGTTTTCCCCCAAGCTGCCTTTTCGTTTGTGTATATTTCCTGGTTGTGGTCGATATCTCTCCGCTTCTGATGGCCACAATCGCTGCCTAACGTGTTTGGGTGCCACCCATGCAGAGTCAGCGTTCGTGGATGATTCATGTCCTCATTGCGAGGACATGACCATGGCTACGTTGTGGTCGCGGCTCGCCTTCATAAGAGGGCAAGCCACCCCAGCCCTCCTGGGCCTCCATCCGGAGATCACCTCCATTCTACGGAAAGATGCGATAGAGCCCATCCCTCCAGCCGAGATGAAGAAGGGGTTTTACAGCCCCTACTTCATCGTACCCAAAAAAGGCGGCAGGACAATCTTGGACCTGTGAGTTCTGAACTCTGCACAGACTCCCGTTCAAGATGCTCATGCAGAGACGCATTTTTGCGAGCGCCCGGCATCAGGATTGGTTCGCACTGGTAGACCTGAAGGACGCGTACTTCCATGTCTAGATTCTTCCTCGACACAGACCCTTTCTCTGGTTTGCCTTTGAGGTTCGGTCATACCAGTACAAAGTCCTCCCCTTCGGCCTATCCTTGTCTCCTCGCACCTTCACAAAAGTCGCAGAGGCAGCCCTTGCCCCGCAAAGGGAAGTGGGCATCCGCATCCTCAACTATCTCGACGACTGGCTAATCCTAGCTCATTCGCGGGACATGTTGTGTGCACACAGGGACCTGGTGCTCAGGCACCTCAGCCGCTTGAGGCTTCGGGTGAACTGGGAAAAGTGCAAGCTCGTCCCAGTTCAGCACATCTCTTTTCTCGGTATGGAGTTTGACTCGGTCTCAATGACAGCGTGCTTCACCAACGAGCGCACAGAGTCAGTGCTGCACACGTGCAGATAGAATATGCTTGTCCCACTGAAATCTTTTCAGAGGCTCCTGGGGCATATGACATCCTCAGTGAAGGTCACGCCGCTCGGGTTGATGCATTTGAGACCACTAAAGACCCAAGTTCAGAGATGAGTATGGCACCACGGCACATACCGCATTCTCGTCACGCAGGCTTGTCGCTGCCTCTTCAGCCCCTGGTCAGACCTAGCTTTCCTATGGGCAGGAGTTCCCCTAGGCCAGGTCCACAGGCACGTCGTGGTTACGACAGATGCCTCCCAGCGTGGCTGGGGTGCTATGTGCAATGGGCACTCAGTCGCCAGCCCTTGGACCGGCCCGCGACTGCGTTGGCACATCAACTGCCTCGAGTTGCTGGCGGTACTACTTGCCCTGAGGAGGCTATTGCCGTTGATCCGGGGCAAGCATATGTTGGTCTGGACGGACAACACAGCGACAACTGCGTACATCAACCACCAAGGTGGCCTACATTCTTGTTGAATGTCACAACTCGCCCGGCGTCTCCTCCTTTGGAGTCAGCGGTGGCTCAAGTCGCTCGTGAGGCCACCTCAACAGCACAGCAGACGCAGCATGTTACGCTCAGGGAGAGTGGAGACTCCACCCTCTGGCGTGCCAGCAGATCTGGAGTCGATTCGGCCAAGCACAGGTAGACCTGTTTGCTTCCCCAGAATCCTCCCACTGCCCACTTTGGTATTCTCTGACCGAGGCTCAGATGCCCTTGCACACAGCTGGCCCCTGGAGCTACGCAAATATGCATTCCCCCAGTGAGCCTACTTGCACAGACGTTGTGCAAGGTCAGGGAGGAAGATCCTCTTAGTGTCCCCTTATTGGCCCTCCCAGACTTGGTTCTCGGACCTCATGCTCCTCGCGACAGCCCCCACACCTGGCTAATTGCAACCGAGGAAAGACCTTCTTTCTCAGGGACGGGGCACCATCTGGCACCCCCGACCTGTCCTCTGGAATCTCCATGTCTGGCCCCTGGACAGGACGCTGGAACACTTAAGTAGCCTACCATCTTCCCGAGGTGAAGACCCCCAGAGATGCGCAGTAGGATCAGTGCTTTCCTTCCTGCAAGAGAAGTTGGAGGGACGGCTGTCCCCCTCCACCTTGAAAGTGTATGTGGTCGCTATATTGGCGCATCAAGATGCAGTCGACAGTAAGTATTTAGGGAAGCACGATTTGATCATCAGTTTCCTGAGAGGCGTGAGGAGGTTAACCCCAGTGTCCTTCTCTTTGGAGGGACACCCCCAACATGGAACATATATGGTCCCCAGCTGAACTGTCCCTCATGCCACAACACTGAATCAACCGCTGAAATGGCCGGGTCTTTGGCTCGGCTCCTCAGTGTGAAACCTGAGTGTGTTTGCAAGCTGCACTCCTTTTATACCTTTATGTCCGGGGAGTGGCATGCAAATTCCACACGCCAATTCTCATTGGCCTTTTCTCAAAGATTGGAGATGTCTGGGCTCCCAAGAGTGAACCCCTAGTGTCAACTCATCGACACAACGTCTCGTTCCCTCCATCAGGGAACGGAGGTTACATGACGTTACTTCCTGAAAAATGGGAGTCTATTTCCATTCATACGAGTGCAGCTCCTATCTACATGTATTCAGAAAGACCGATCTCAAAAAATATTGGTCAATATTATGATCAAAGAACATATTTCAAATCAGCAATAAAATCTGATAAAACTGGTATCATAAATGACTTCTTTACCTCAGGTGCGCATGCATTGCCCAGATTAAAAGTCTTTTTTGTTAAAAATTACCAATTTCTGAAACGTATAAATAATGGTAAGAATAACAAATTATATTATGTATTATGACCTTGTTTTTTCTTTTCTGAATTTCAGTTTTTATGTTTTTTTTATTATAATAATGATGGTGATTATGTTAATAGATGTTTATTATAATTATTTAATACACAAAAAAGTTATTTATTTAACTGTTTTATCAATTATACACATTTTGCTGATCAGTCAAAGGTCTGGCTAAACAAGAAGGTCTCGTCCTGTATTTTGCATCATCTACCAGCAGAGAGAAGCAGCGAGTCATTTAGTGCACATCTACTGTTTTAGCAGAAAAACAAACCCTTTTATTATGTTGACATGAAAGTTAAACACATATCATGAAAATATACATAACAAATTATTTTTATCCAAAGCTTTACAGTATGCATATATATGTGTGTGTGTGTGTGTGTGTGTGTGTGTGTGTGTGTGTGTGTGTGTGTGTGTGTGTGTGTGTGTGTGTGTGTGTGTGTGTGTGTGTGTGTGTAAAAAAGAAAGAAATCTACATTTGCAGAATTTGGCATTATTGGCATTTTAATCAAAATGTTTCTCTTTAAGTTTTATCCATTTAAAGGAATAGTTCACTCAAAAATGTAAACTCTCTCATTATTTACTCATCCTCATGTCATCCCAGATGTGTGTGACTTACTTTCTTCAGCGGAACACAAATGAAGATTTTTAGAAGAATATCTCCACTCTGTAGGTCCATACAATGCAAGTGAATGCGACCAGAACTCAAAAAGCTCCAAAAAGGAGATCAAGTCAGCATAAAAGTAATACACATGACTCCAGTGGTTTGATCCATGTCTTCTGAAGCGATCCAGTTGGTTTTGGGTGAGAAAAGACCTTTTGGATGAGAATGTAACTTTTTCACTGTACATCTTGACAGTAGTCTGCTTGGTGATCATGATTTCAAACTCGATTACACTTCCTCCATCAAGGACTAGGACTAAAGACTGCAATTATAAGATGTACAGTGAAAAAGGAGTTAAACTTCTAAACTTTGTATTGAGTTGTATTGAGTTCTTTTATGCTGCATTTATGTGCTTTTTGGAGCTTCAAATATTTGGACCTCATTCATTTGCATTGTATGGACCAACAGAAATTAGATATTCTTCTAAAAATCTTAATTTGTGTTCTGCAGAATAAAGAAAGCTATACACATCTGGGAAGAAATGAGGGTGAGTAAATGATAAGAGAATTAAAGTTTTTGGGTGAACTATCCCTTTAACATGACCCAGCTATCCCTTTAACATGATTAATGGGCAATAAAAAGATACACTGTCTACATTCTACAAAGTAGACTAAATATATTCCAGATAATTAAGGATCAGTATATTAATTTTTTTTATTTGATTTGTTCTAGCAATAATTTCCATTGATCACAGATCGGATCTGTTGAAAACATGACAAGACAAAATTTTAAGAATTTTAAAAGTGAAAGATAAATGATAAAAAGACTCTCATTGGAATTAATTGGAATAATTGGAACACCCAATATGGCTGGGAGAGAAAAGGAATTCCCACCTTTCATGAATAAGAGTCAATTATCTTTTAGACACAGACATTGCCTGTCAACAGGGCCGTTTCTGAGCAAATGGGGGCCCTAAGCAAAATCCTGCTTGGTTGATTGAATCATCTGCTGCAACTATGTCAGCTAGCAAGCTAACTAACTGAAATGAAGATAGCATCAAGTGTGTGAGCTAACCTTGGCTAGCTATACTATAGTATTATCTTCACCTAAAACTCATAGTATACTTTTGAACGCACATCATCTGTGTACAGTCGAACGTCAGCCTGTCAAAGTATACTCCATTTGATAGTGTGCACATACATTGGCGTTGGGGCATGTGCGCTACAACTGCTATGAGATGCAGGACATTTTCTCTTTAGGAGTTTAGACCGATAAAGATGTCTTTATATTCCTTCAGACTTGAGTTACACAAATGCAGGTATCTCCTGACCTCCTCACACTCTCATGACATGCATATCTACTGTTGTTGTTTTTACCTTACCTTAGCTAATGTTGCAATTTTATGTATGAAAACAACCAAACACCATCTAGCCAGGTAGCTGACTTCCAATAATTTTTTACCAGTGGTCTGGCTGCATTTCTCCTTCTCTTCCTTTTTATTTTTTACACTACCCAGTTGTAGCTGCGCTTCATGGTAATGAAAAACCCATTGAGAGTGTGCCGTGTAACTTCTAGCTACAACCCTCTACTAGCATTTTTATTCTCCCATCCCTCTCGGGCCACAAGGGGCCCCTTTAACTGTCTAACTGAGCTAAAACAACTGTCTGAGTCCTACTCACAGATTTTAATATACTCTTTAATATATTCCAATTTCTTAAATTGTGCATCCTCTTTTCCTCACTCCATCATACTCGAGCCAGTGACCCGGGAACTGATTAATGTCCACTCTCATGAAGGACGTATCAATGGACCCTTTTCATATATTCTGGTTAGATTGCGGAAGTAGACTAATAGGGGGGAATGCTGTGTATGGGGGACCAAATGTAAGCAAATTTAATTTTTGCTTACCCTTTCACTCCAACAGCAAACAAAAAAAAAAATCAATGATTAAGCTTACACAGCTTTGCAAAAGAAGATAAAAACATAGAGAATTGGATAACAGCAGTAAAAGGAGAGAATAATTCGTGTTCAGTCCAATGTGAACCTGGATCCTCAGTTGTACGAACAGTATCTACCAAGTTCCTTGATGCTGATCTTTGCAATGGCACAGGCATTGTCCTTTACCTGACCATTTACATTCACTAGTTTTTCTCCATAGCACAAACACGTGAATGACTGATCATAAGGAGCCATCAACATTAGCTGTGCAGAAATACCAAAATTCAAGAGTAGATAAGAAAAATGCAGTGCTAGAGTAGACATATAAATGCAGAACAATAGAGAAAAGTAAAGTGTTTTAAATAGAATTAGAAAGTGACTTCAAACTGTATATATAGTTATGAATTTGTTCAGGCATACACTACATGGCTTTGATGAGCATTAGGGTACCTCTGCTTCCAATATAAAGAAATAAGTTGAACTATTTGATCATTTTTATTAATGTAACATAAAATCCATGCCAAAGACTAATAATCTGAATCTAAATCTGAATATTATAAAATGTGCAAGTAAAAAACATATTGTCTTGATTAGATGGAATCTATAAGGGCAGTTTCCTCATCTTCTGGCCTCTGTTCTTCTACATCCTCTTTCACTGAGTTCAGCAGCGCTTACAATTCTACAGCTGCAGTGAAGAGCACCACCACAACAAATGTGCAGACAATTTTAATGAATTATTATGCCTTAATAAATAAAGATTGTTTGTGGCTTGTCTTTGCTGTAGTGCTGCTAGAAACTCAAAAAATGTGTATTCACAGAAATTAAAACAAATGAATGCATCCTTAGTATGACCAGTAAAAACGTCTCGTTGTTCCCGCCATTCTACGTTTTGTCGTGGAGTGACACTAGGGGTTGATCTTGAGAGCCCTGATCACCTCAGATCTTTGAGAAAAGGCCAATGAGAATTGGTAAGTGGAATTTGCATGCCACTCCCCCAGACATACGGGTATAAAAGGGAGCTGGAATGCAGAATTCATTCAGCTGAGTAGCTGAAACACGGTCACGGCCATGTCAGCGGCAAGTACAGCGTTGTGGAAAGAGGGACACAGCGTCCCATTCCCTCCATCAAGGAACAGAGTTTACGACAAAAAACGAGACGTTCCCCTTCTGTCACTAACTTAACATTGTGTCGAAGAAATGACACTAGGGGTACCTATAGAAAAACGGCAAAACAGCTGAATCATGTTACGTGAACTGCCGATAAGGGTGCAAGCAAACAGACTTCTAATGGGCTTTATGACATGTGTTCTGTCTTGTGAAAAAAATATCTGGGTTAAATTATGTCCCGTTTCAGGATAAATGCATTACCACTAATCTACCCATAACATATTTGACTGGCTGGTATAAAAACTTTAAAGGCCTTTTTCTCTGTTTCTTTGTTTGCGTAGTTACTGCAATTAGCCTTTGTAGGGCAGTATACATCACAGGGGTTATCGGAGTAATCGGCACATGTTGAGCACCTATCACAGTACAGGGCATATTTGACCACGTAGTAGGGCTGGCTGCGAACTCCTCTACCAAGTTCGCGAACCATAGAGCTAGGGAGGAAGGACATCCAGGGTCCACAACTTTGTGAATTCGCAAGTTTTTGCCTCAGAGGAGGAGAAAGGCGCTATACGCAAGCGATATAACCGGCCATCTGTTCCGTATTACCAAACTCTACCATTTCTCTACCGAACTCTACTCTACTATTCGTACCTGAAAGAACACAGGATGAAACTGGCTCAACCTGGAGATTGAAATGGGTGTTGCCCAGCCCGCTGCTCTGCACATGTCTGCTAGAGAGGTGCCATTGGCCAGTGCCCATGAGGATGCCACACTCCTTGTAGAGTGTGCTCGAACCCACAAGGGGGTGGGCATGGCCTGGGTCTGGTAGGCCAATGCAATGGCATCCATGATCCAGTGAGCAAGCCTATGTTTGGAGATGGACTTCCCTTTCCGCTGTCCACCAAAGCAGACAAAGAACTGTTCAGAGCATCTAAAGCTCTGCGTGCGATCCAAGTAGGTGCGCAAAGCACGCACCGGACACAGCAATGACAGGGCAGGGTCTGCCTCCTCGCGGGGCAGCGCTTGTTGGTTCAGCAGGAGGACCACGGAGAGATCCCATGAGGGATCCCATTCAGAGCCTGCCGCTCTGAACAGTTCTTTGTCTGCTTTGGTGGACAGCGGAAAGGGAAGTCCATCTCCAAACATAGGCTTGCTCACTGGATCGTGGATGCCATTGCATTGGCCTACCAGACCCAGGCCATGCCCGCCCCCTTGTGGGTTCATCCTCTTGGGCACTGATCCCATGAGACTGGAAGGATTCACCCTCCGGGCGCCTCTGAGGAACCTGATGATCAGGTCATGTTTCCCTAGGGACTTACAGTACATGGCATCATGGTGTGTGGCTATAACTGCTATATATACCTTCAAGGTGGAGGGGGACAGTCACCCCTCCAACCTCTCCTGCAGGAAGGAAAGCACTGACCCGACTGAGCATCTCTGGTGGTCTTCGCCTTGGGAAGAACACCAGCTCACGAACAGGCGCCACTTCAGGGCATAAAGCTGCCTCTTAGAGGCCCGAGTGATCGTGTCTACCACTGCTGGTGGTGGGCCTCTTAGGTCTTCCGTGTCCCATCCAAGGGCCAGACGTGGAGGTTCCAGAAGTCTGGGCGAGGGTGCCAGATTGTGCCCCATCCCTGAGAAAGAAGGTCCTTCCTCAGAGGAATCTGCCAGGGAGGTGCTGTCATGAGGCGTGTGAGTTCCAAGAACGTAGTCTGGGTGGGCCAGTATGGGCCATCAGGGTAACTTGTTCCTCATCCTCCCTGACCTTGCACAGGGTCTGTGCAAGAAGGCTTACTGGGAGGAATGCGTATTTGTGCAGCCCCTGGTGCCAGCTGTGTGCCAGCGCATCTGTCCCGAGGTGGGCTCCTGTCAGCCCACCTCGGGAGTGGGCTGACTGAGTGGGCAGTGGGAGGATTCCCGGGGAGCGAACAAGTCTACCTGTGCTTTTCCGAATCGACTCCAAATCAGCTGGACCAACTGGGAGTGGAGTCTCCACTCTCTACTGAGCTTAGCCTGCCGTGACAGTGTGTCCACTGTGGCGTTGAGGCTGCCTAGGATATGAGTGGCCCACAGCGACCTCAGCCACTGCTGACTATAGAGAAGGAGATGGTGAGCGAGATGCGGCATGCAATGAGAGCGTACGCCACCTTGCCGATATATATGCTACTGTCGCTGTGTTGTCGGACCGGACCAACACATGCTTGCCCTGGATCAATGGCAATAGCCTCCATAGGGCAAGTAGTACAGCCAGCAACTCTAAGCAGTTAATGTGCCAACCCAGTCGCAGTCCTGACCAGGAACTGCTGGCTACGTTCCCATTGCACACGGCGCCCCAGCCCAGTTTGGAGGCGTCTGTGGTGACCACGACACATCTGGACACTTGCTGTAGGGGAACTCCTGCCCATAGAAATGCAATAAGTGGCAGCAGAGTGGTGTGATAGCTACACGATGTGTGCCGCGGCCGAGTCTGAAGCCAGTGCTGAAGCAGACTAATATGCATTTATCCTAGCGCTGTGACTGCCGCTGAGGAAGCCATATGCCCCAGGAGCCTCTGAAAGTGTTTCAGTGAAACCGCTGTCCTAGCACTGAATGTCCTATCCTTGAGACCTCCATGCCGAGAAAAGAGATTTTCTGAACTGAGGAGAGCTTGCTCATAGACAGCTGAGGTGCCTCAGCACCAAATCCCTGTGCATGCACAGCAACTCTCGAGAGTGTGCTACGATCAGACAATCATCGAGGTAGTTGAGTATGGGGAAGATGCGAGGGGACAGGGACAGGCTGAAGGGGAGGACCTTGTACTGATATGCCTGCCTATCGAAAGCAAAGCATTAGAAGGGTCTGTTTCGAGGTAGAACCGAGACGTGAAAGTAAGCGTCCTTCAGGTGTACAGTCGCGAACCAATCTTGATGCCAGACGCACGTCAAAATTTGTTTCTGCATAAGCATCTTGAATGGGAGACTGTGAAAGGACCGGTTCAGACCTCGCAGGTCCAGGATTGGCCGTAACCCACATCCTTTCTTTGGCATGATGAAGTAAGTGCTATAGAAACCTTTCCCCATCTCAACTGGAGGGACAGGCTCTCCTTCTTTACAAGAGCGCGATCTCGGCACGCAGGGTGGCGGCGTTCTAGCCCTGCCCCGAAGTGAAGTAGATGCCGCTGAACCGGGGCGGGTGCCTGGAGAACCAAATCGCATAGTCTAGTAGGATGGTCCTAGTTGGAAAGCGCTAGCCACACGTCCTAGCTCCGGCTGAGGGGCACTAAGGGCACGATCGCATCTGACGTACCTGGGGGTGGGGCCTCGTGGTGGGGGGAGCAGGCAAGGCAATGATTTGTCCCGAGGAGGATGTGCTGAGGGGGAGCTCAAAGCACTTACCTTGATCTGTGAAACCGGCATAGGGCGAGTTAGCAACTGAGGATGAGGGCCTCTTGGGCCATCCTCGAGACTCAACCGTGGCTGGATGCGTGAAGGCAGGGAGGCAGCATTTGCAGGGCCCTGGCTACGGGAGCTCAGTGTCCAGCGGCTGTGACAACGGCAGCTGTGGACACTGATTATGTGATCCAAGGAGTGAAGAAACTGTTATTTTTTGACAATTTGGCTCCTGCAGCACATCGGGATCAGGACTACCCACGTGTCATTCTTTTAGTGCCTTGGCCTGGTGTACCTGCAGGAGGGCCATGGCATGCAGGGCGGAGGTGGCCTGTCCAGCAGCACTGTAGGCTTTGGTCGCCAGAGATTACGTTGTCCTACAGAACCTGGAGGGGAGCACCAGACGTTCCCGCCAGGTGGCAGTGTTCTGCGGTCACAGGTGCGTCGCAACTGCCTTATCCACCTGAGGAACCTCCGTGTACCCATGGGCCGCCTAGCCGTCGAGGGTAGTGAGAGCGGACGAACCCGGAATTCTGTTTCGGGCAGCAAAAGTTGCCCTCCACAACCTTGTGAGTTTGTCATGCACCTCCAGGAAGAAAGGAACAGGGGGTGGGCGTGGCCGTGAGCGGCGCCCTGAATCCAGGAACTAATGATCGAGCCGCGAGTGCTCAGGGGAGCCTGGAGGGTTCCAGTCCATCCCGATACTCGCGCCGGCCCGGGCAAACATGCCGGTCAGCTCTGCATCGGCCTCAGACTGGGTGGGCAGACCCGAAGATCATATTGAAGACTCATCCAGCTTGCGGGCCCCGAAAGAGATATCAAGCTGGCCGTGAGGCGGGCTGGTCTCATTTCAGAACTGGATAGCTGGGAATTACCTGGCGAAACTGCACCCATTGAACTCCCCAGCCGGCCTCATACCCATGGGTAGAAGGTGCATTGGCTTTCCCCCGGTTGAAGAAGGAAAGCCGTGACCGCAACGTTGCCATGGTCATATTTTCGCAATGAGAACATGAGTCATCCACGAATGTGGCCTCAGTGTGATCGCTGCCCAGGCATGTCAGGCAGTGCCCGTGGCCGTGGGAGGCGGAGAGATTACAATCGCACCCAGGAATCACACAAGGACGGAAAGGCATCTTTAAAAAGACGCGTCTTTAAAAAGACGTACAACGTCAATGTGTGTGCTCTTTTAAGAAATATATTCTTTTAGCATAAAATATACTTTTTAGTAGCGCTGTTGAAACACACAGGGGCGAATCTGCAGTTGGCATGCAGAAGGAGAGAAAGCCGCTGGAATGTGCCATATATCCAACAGCATATGCTTCTGTAGATGTGAATGGTACAGCAGTAGTATTCAGCTCGCTGATATTACAATCGCTCGGCTCCGAAGAAAAAATATGAAGTAATCCTGCATTCCAGCTACTTTTATACCCATATGTCCAGACTAGTGGCATGCAAATTCCACTTGCCAATTCTCATTGGCCTTTTCTCAAATATCAGAGTTGATCGGGGCTCTCAAGATCGACCCCTAGTGTCACTACATCGACACAACGCCGAGTGAGTGACAGACGGGGAACAGCATTTTTAATAAACAAATTTTAATGTGTATTGGTATTTGACATTTAGGTCTAAATAAGCTGCACATTGGTCTTCAGATATTTAAAGGTATCATTAAAAAGTAAACAAACCTCAAATATAAAAAATATATATCAAAAGACAAATTTGATTTCAAAATGTCTTTATCCATTAAAATCTGTTTTTGTGGCTGTAAATCTACAGGGGTGCTGCTTTAAAAAACACACACCAAACAAAGCAGGGGAGGCATTACTCCTTCAAAAGTGGTGGGGTAAAAACCCAGAGCATTCTGGATTAAATGTAGATTATTATAATCACATAATCTGTAAAAAATACAGAAGAGCTGAGTCACACCCTCCCAACTACATAAAGATATCTATAATTGCACATTGGGGGTGGGTCAAACAGCCAGTGATCAAAAACAGAGCACATGAAAAGATGTCCCACAAGAGGGTGTGTTCTTGGAGTCTTTTATTCATTGTGGTGTTTGCATGTATAAGCAGTTTTTATGTTCATAAATAACTGAAATATTTGCTTTGGAGAGGTTTTTGGACACTTGGGTAGAAAAAGGCCACCATAGTCCCCAATTATGAACCTTTTGACAGGACAGAGGTCATTGCATTTGGCAACAAAGGCGAAATTCCTAAGGTGAACACATAACTTCACTCCAAGGGCCTAAAGTCAAAAAATCAAGCAAGAAATATTGGTGTCATTTTGGAGTCAGACCTTAGTTTCAGTAGTCACATCAAAACAATAAGTACATCAGCCTACTATCATCTGAAACCTATAGCCAGAATTAGATGTTTTGTATCCAGTCAAGGCTTATAGAAACTTTTTCACGCGTTCATCAGGCACTTGTTCATCCCTTCCCAAATAGACTATTAGACATCTGCAGCTCATTCAGAATGCCGCTGCCAGGATTCTCACCTGAACCAATAAATCTGAGCATATTATTCCTGTCCTCAGGGCTTAACACTGGCTTCCAGTTACATTTAGGACCTAAATACATTTCAGATATGCTTGTTGAACATAAACCTAACAGACCTCTCAGATCATTAGGATCAAGTCAGTTAGACATGCAGAGGGTTCACTCAAAGTAAGGTGAGACAGTGTTTAGCTATTATGCCACCCACAGCTGGAACCAGCTTCCAGAAGAGGGTAGATGTGCCCCAACAGTAGCCACATTTAAATCCAGACTGAAAACACTTCTGTTCAGCTGTGCATTTTCTGACTGAGCATTGTGCTGCACTTATTGATTTCACTGAATCATTTTGCTTTTGTCTTTCTTTCATTTGAATTATTCTATTTGATTCTTATTAATTAATTTTTAAATAACTTTTTCTCAATGTGTGTATTACTTTTTATTCTTATTTCATGTTCTTAATTTTTTTTTTATTGTTTTTTTCTATCTTGTATTGTCTTTAAAATACTAGATACAAATGTAAAAGCACTTTGAATTGCCATTGTGTATTAAATGTGCTATATAAAAATACTTGCCTTGCCTTTTGATTCTTTAGTACTATCAACTCAAAGCTTTACACAGAAAAGAGATGACATGCTTTAGCCAGGCACGGATTAACGCACGGGCCCACTGGGCACTTGCCCAGGGCACTATGCCAGCAGGGGGCCTTGGCAAATTTACTGTTTGTGTGTTTTTTTTTGTTGTTTTTTTTTCATATAATTATTTATTTATGAATTTTTTTATTTTTTTTTTTTTTTTGTAAAATGGTGTTGAATACTGTAGAATAATTTTATTATTTTTTTTGCAGTTGCGAAGTATTAACTGCTAAATAAATAAAATAAATAATTTTAATATATTGCTGCGCTGTTGAGAGGGACATCTAGAGGCCAGTGAAAATCATTGCAAAATATAAGCAGTTACGCATAGAAGATGGTTACTAAAAATAACAAACATGAGTGTAAAACCACAACCAAGTGGATCAATGTGACCAGTTTATGTCTACAAAAAAGTGATATGGACCTCAGGACAGCGGTGCGACTGCTTGAATCGTTGCGTGAGTTTGTATCAGTTCAGCGAGAACTATTCCAACACTTTGAGAGGAGCGCTTTAAGTGTGCCAGGCGTATGGCAGTCTTATAAACATGAAGTACAACGAATAAAGAAAAGAAAAACTTTTGCTGACGAGACCACAGATGGTGATGCAGGCCTTAGTGGAAGCCGAAAATTTCAAGTGGATACATTTAATGTTACCATTGACAATATTGTCAACTGCCTTGATCACAGACTGGATGCCTATAAACACATGAATAGTCTCTTTGGTGTTCTATTCCTGCCAGACTCAGAATCTGACAGCAACATTATTACAGGAGCCCATAACCTTTCTGCTTCTTACCCTGATGACTTGAACAGCTGTCTTGCTGATGAGCTGTTACAGTTCAGATCTTTCATTTCAATGGAGCTGGATAGATCACCATCAAAGATGCTGAAAACAATTATAGATAATGGGCTCCCATCGATTTTCCCCAATATGTACGTTGCCCTAAAGCTTTTCCTCACCCTACCAGTCAGCAACTGTGAAGGAGGACGTTCATTTTCTCTCATGGCAAGAGTAAAAAACGAACTAAGAAACAAAATGTGTCAAGGACGTCTCAATTCGCTGTCTTCAATGGCCATTGAATGCGATCTTGTGAGGGAACTGGATTTTGATGACGTTGTGGAAGCGTTTTCTCTGAGGAAATCAAGAAAGATACCCCTCAGCTAAGGTAAAACCAAAAATTGTATTACTTAGCTAAATGCCTTTGGTGATTGATATTGCTCCTTGTTTTTATAATGCATCGATTGCTAAACGCTCGTCTGCTAAATGCAGAAATGTAAATTATTCATGGAATATTCTCATGTGATATGATTCGAGGAGGTCAGAAGCTGGTGAGATACAAATAAACCAATTTGTGGTGTAAAAGTACATAATATTGTGTGCATTTCCCCCCACGTATTTGTGTCATTGTAAATCCTGTATGATGGGGCATACAGGATCAACACTTTTGTCGAAAAATTTGGTGTAGGGGGCCTTTGAGGTATCTGTGCCCAGGGCACATCAAAGTCATAATCCGTCTCTGGCTTTAGCACAACACAAAAGATGCTATTTCGACATTCCTTAGTTTCAACCTGATATATATTATGGCAACCAACCATAATATATGTAAAGTTTCATTTAGAAGCCTACTTTTATTGTGTTCTGTTCAAACTTTGAAAGGTTTTCTATCAATTTACCATGCAGCTGGGCATCATTGTTATTTTTTGTTTGTTTTTTGACAGAGTTAAAAGCAGTAACATTTTGTTTGTCACATATACAAAAACCTTTACAAGATTTAAAAACAGAGCCTTCATTTGGGAAAGGAGTAACCCAGACATAATGTCCCATGACAAATATTGAAATATTTAACAAGCTTCAGGGAATATTATTGACTTGACATGAAAGAACCAGACAAGGTTTTATAACCTGTTCAAAGTTAACCTACAGTAAGTTACCAACTTCCAAAAAGAAAAATAATATCATGGAAAAGGGCATATACTTCCAGAACATGTAAACTTTATGGTTGAAATACCTTGTCAAATCATAACCTCTATAAATCATGCATTTATGTATATGGAGTAATCACATTGTAGTTATCCAGACACACTGGATACACTAAATTGCAAAGACATCGCATTAAGTACTTCTTTAAAGAGACTGTTTTACATTAAAAAAAAATGGGAAAAAGCTTCAGGTTTCAGGCCTAAAAATGTATTTAGATAAATCTGTTTTTCCCCTTTAAAGAATGTGCTTTCACAGAAATGTAAAGTATTCAAGTTAAACAGGAAGTTACATGTTTGGGTAAAGTAATATGTAATAATTAAAAACAATGGAGTCAACTAAATTTGAATACAACAATTGAGAATACAAAAAATAATGTTATTTGCGGTTAATGAGGGATTTGATTGGGAGGATATTTGTGTCAAAAGAAATTAAACTCAAACTTAAACTCAAACCAAAATGACATGCTTCATTGCACGTTTGTCTGCAGTTTCCCAGTGAAATGTCCAGTGGGGGGTGCCAAAAGTGGGTGAAATGATGTTGTATTCAGATGAGGTTTTTAAGATGAATATTAGTTTGATATTAAACCTAACTGATAGTGTTTAAAAAGCAAATTCGACATGAAAACCACTAAAGCAACCATGTCATACAGTGTCACTTCTATGGCACTTTCACTTTCATTTTTGGGCTCAATCCTCAGTCTCTGAGTCCAAAATTCAACAGTCTATCAGGTGAGCTACAGTGCAAGTTAATTGCACTGGTGTAAATTGGGTGGGTGGGTCTGTAATACAAGCTTTACAACATGTTGTTTTTCAAATGATGTGTTAGAGTAACAGTGTTTGATATAAAAACATAGAAGGTTGTGAGAAATCAAATTAATTTTTTTATAAAATAAAAATATGTGTTTATAAAGCCCTAAATGGTCACAGTACCTGCGAATTGTAAAAGTGAATGAAATGCGCCATTGTTGTAGTGCCTCTAGTGGTCATTTCACCAGGAAACTGCAGCAAACGTATAAAGTGGCATGTGAAACTCAGTTTGCAAACATGTAGTTATAGTAATGTTCATTATATGAGACTAGGTTGCATACATCATACGTTGATCAAATGCCCATTAACGTCATAAGTTAATGGGCGTGGCCATGACGTTTTGATATTTTCGTGGCGAAATTGGAAGGCAAAGCGCTAATGGGCTGGGTCAATTGCAATTTAATTCTGAGGTTCTTCTCTCTATTCCATTTCCAATATAAATAATACAGCATATTCATGTGAATTTGGTAGGTTAAATGGGCTGTATGCTGTGCATCCCCTGCTCTTTTATTATATTGCTCTGGACAGTGATGTATATTTGGGGGTATTTACACTTGGTCACTGGAGGTTTAACTGAGCTACGACTGAATAAACACATTCACAAACTTGGCCACATAAATGTGTCTCTGCCAAAACAAATATAAATCAGATTGACAAACACTACTGTATATGATTATGCTAATGTAGGGCAGCGAATTTAATTGATGTGATTTATTATTTGATTCCAAGTGATGTGACTTTGACCAGTGCACTTGTTTCTGTGTTTCTTGTTTTTCTCCCTTTGGGGCTTGTAATAGTTCAGATATGTCCGTGCGCGTCAGTGTTTAGTTTCAGTTTTGTAAGCAATTTGCATCAAATTAAGAAAAAGTGATTTCTCTTCTAAAACGTGCATCTGTTTCTTCATGTGGTATTATTTATTGCGTGACATAAGTTCTATGCAAATACTTGTGCGATTTTTTTTGGGCAGAGTAAAGTTTACATACAGTGCCCCCCATAAGCAATGGGACAGTGAGATACTTTTCCTCATTTTGAGACCTGCAAGCGTTCTCTATTAGCGACACTTGCCTGGAGTTCGGTCCGGCAGACACGCATGTGATCCTAAGACCACGACCGGGCTACGTGCCCAATGTTCCTACCACACCCTTCAGAGACCAGTGAACCTGCAAGAGCTGCCCCGGGAGGAGGCAGACAGAGCCCCTTCGTTGCTGTGTCCGGTACGTGCTTTGCGTAACTATCTGGACCGCACAGAGCTTTAGACTTTCTGAGCAGCTCTTTGTCTGCTTTGGTGGACAGCGGAAGGGAACAGAGGCCATTTACACCCGGGCCGTTAAATTATAGTCAATTAGGGGAACTATTTGATCCTAATAGGAATTCACAGTCATCTGAATATTGAAATATAAATAAAATATAAATGACATTGACTGTTTTTTTTTTAAGTTAATAGAAGTTTTCTTAAAACATCTGATTGAATGTGAATGTGAATTAATTTCTTAAAGAGTTTCTAGTTGAATTTATGTAAGATTTATTCATTTCTAAATTGGTTTCATTTCATGAAACATCATAAAATGATAAAAACAGTTTTGTTATTCCTGCTGCTAATTTTAATGAGCAGTTTTGACACTAAACCCTCCCCTTTTTAAGCAGTTATAAAAGCGCCCTGAAACATTGTGATTTCATTCCACTGCTGACCAAAGATGGATCTGCAAATCTCGATTGTGCTTCTCTCAATTTTACTCACTGGAGGTAAAAAAATAAAATAAAAAAAAATGTTAATTATTAATATATTATGTGTTGCACATAAAGATGTCAATTAATGTCTTTCTCTCTCTCTTTCTTACTAAAGGACACTCTCTCAAATGTTATAAGTGCGAACTTGATGATACTGGTATTTGTAACAGAACAATAGTAACATGTCCCAGTGGAAATGACAAATGTGCGAGTATAACAGCGGAAGTCTCCAATGGTAAGTCCAATCATAATACACTGAAAATGATAACACCACTGGAGTGCAAATTCACATAACTGTCAATCAGCATCTGTTTAATGTTTCATTTGTGTACATTATTCTTATACAAGCGTGGCATGTTTTCTGGAATAACTCATTTGTCATTTATGATAAATGGCTTGTGTCCTTGTTATAGGTAACTCCAAGGTGACTTTAACACAACAATCATGTTTAAACCCATGTGTTGCTGGAACTGTTCAATCCATAGCTGGAGTAACAGTTGTTACCAAGTGCTGTGAAACTGATCTTTGCAACGGCTCAGGTATTTATTTGACCATGTGCTAATTTGCATGTTTTAGCAAACACATTTCTCCAAAGCAACTTATAAATGAAAGAAAAAGTGCAAAAGTGTAAGTGTAGATCTACAGATCTTTTTTTTTTTAAGTAATAGAAATTGCCTTCATGCAAACATGGTTATGAATTAGACACAGTGGATTGTGATGAGCTGATCAAGATCTGAAGCTTGTTTAGGGACAGTGACTGTACTGATGTCTTTACAAAGAGGAACAAGGTGTTTAAATACTTCTGGAATAGGGCAGAATTAGTGTCAAATCCACACCAAATTCTAATCATGTGAATCTTAAACAATAAATATCATATGAACATCAAATCCTTCTTGTTTTGATTAGATGGAATCTATAAGGGAAGTTTCCAGCTTCTCTTGTTGCCTCTGTTCTTCTACATCTTCTTTAATTGAGTTCAACAGCACTTCACATTCTGCAGCTGCAGCGAAGAGGATTTAACATGTTAACACATTTCTGAATGAATTACTTTGCCTTACTAAATAGCTTGTGTGTTGTTTATCTTTACTATTTCTGTATGTTAGGAACTTAATAATGTGTTTCTTATTTCAATCATGGAAAACAAATGCATCAATATTATGACCAGTGAAATATATAATATATATATATATATATATATATATATATATATATATATATATATATATATATATATATATATATATATAATGATCTATTTTTACATTTACTAAGATTTACATAATCTGTATTTCCTGTAAAAGTTGAGTTAAAAAGATTCAGTTTTCCTGTATACACTTAATAAAGACAGTACTAAACTGCTGAAGTTAAAGATTTACATGCACATGTCATTTCCTGTAATTACTATTAAAGTGACTTCTGAAGAATCTTACAATGACACTGTGTGAGAGAATATTTCTGTGTGAAATGTGTCTTTAACTGATCCAAAAAAATCATGAAAATGTGCTTTAACCATTAAAAGATCTGAAATCCTTAGAAACAACAGGACCACAAGTGGTTACATTTACATTTAAGACAATAACGACACATTTATTTAAGAGAGACTTACAAGAACTAGTCCGTTTTTTTGTGTGAAATCAATTGTGCTTCTTAGCAACACGCGCACACATTAACACACGCACACAAACACACGCGCACATTAACACAGGCACACAAACACACATTAACACACGCACACAAACACACACACACACACACACACGCACGCACAAACACACACACACACACACACAGGCACACACACACACACACACACACACACACATTAACACACACACACATGCACACACGCACGCACGCACAAACACACACACACACACACACACATCACACTAATGTCAAGGTTGTCTACTTATTTCTACTGTGCCATTGTTTCATTTCTGTGATGTCTGAGCGCTCCTTTTAAATTTTTTTCTAATTTGTAACAATAAAAGAAAAGAATGCATTATACAGTTTGAAACAGTTTAAATAAACAAATATGGAAAACATTATGTGTGCCAGTATTTGACGTTTAGATGTGGTGCTATATCTCCTGATATTGAAAAAAACAAAATAGTAATTAGGGTACAAAGGGCTAAAGGCACACCTTGCAACCACTGATCTTTGCAACGGCTCAGGTATTTATTTGACCATGTGCTAATTTGCATGTTTTAGCAAACACATTTCTCCAAAGCAACTTATAAATGTAAGAAAAAGTGCAAAAGTGTAAGTGTAGATCTACAGATATATATATATATATTTTAAAGTAATAGAAATTGCCTTCATGCAAACATGGTTATGAATTAGATGATTCACAGTGGATTGTGATGAGCTGATCAAGATCTGAAGCTTGTTCAGGGACAGTGACTGTACTGATGTCTTTACAAAGAGAAACAAGGTGTTTAAATACTTCTGGAATAGGGCAGAATTAGTGTCAAATCCACACCAAATTCTAATCATGTGAATCTTATACAATAAATATCATATGAACATCAAATCCTTTTTGTTTTGATTAGATGGAATCTATAAGGGAAGTTTCCCGGTCCCCTCGTGTGTTGAAACTGATATGTTGGTGGTATTTTGGTGCGATTGGTTTCAAATTGGCTTTGTTAAAGTCCCCGGTTACAATGAACGCGGCCTCAGGGTGCACGGTTTCCTTGAGTGCCCGGTCTGTTTTAGCATGAGGGGGATGTACACAGCAGTGATAATAACCGCTGTGAATTCCCTCGGTAGCCAAAATGGTCGACAAAGAAGCATGAGAAATTCCAGATCAGGAGAGCAGAAAAACTTGATAAAGTCTACGTTCCTCTGATCACACCAGGATTTATTTGTACATCAATTTTTGGGAGGATATTTTTGTCAGAAGTGGAAGGAATATCTAGATCTGTAAACACTTATGAGGCAAAACATTATGACCACTCACAGGTGAAGCGGATAATGATGATCATCTCGTAACAAGGCCACATGTCAATGTCTGGGTAGATTAGATGGTAAGCAAACGATCAGTTCTCGTAGTCAACATGTTGAATGCAGGAGAAATGGGAAGGAGTAAAGACCTGAGCGACTTTGACAAGAGCCAAATTGTTATGGCCAGATTGCTGGGTCAGAGCATTTCTGAAACGGCAAGGCTTGTGGGGTGCTCTCGGTCAGCAGTGGTGAGTAACTAATGACAGTGGTCCGAGGAGGGACAATCCACAAATCAGCGACAGGGTGCTGGGCGCCCAAGGCTCATCAATCCACGAGTGCTACAAAGGCTATCCCGTCTAGTCCGAGACCGACAGAAGGTCTACTGTGGCACAACTAACAGAACATTTTAATGATGTTTACGGAAGGAATGTGGCACAACACACAGGACATCACATCCTGCTGCGGATGGGGCTGCATAGACACAGACTGGTCAGAGTACCCACGATGACCCCTGTCCGTCGAAGAAAGCTCCTATAATGGGCACGCAAGCTTCGTAACTGGACCTTGGAGCAGTGGAAAAAGGTTGTCACGTCTGATGAGTTCTGTTCTACATCACGTGGACAGCCGTGTAAGTGTGTCGCGTTTAACTGGGTAATCGGTAGCACCAGGATGCACTGTTGAAAGACAACAAGCAGAGTGTGATGGAGGGAGTGGGATATTTTAGGCTGGGAAAACCTGGGGCCGGCCATTCATGTGGATGTCAATTTGACACGTGCCACCTACCTAAACATCATTGCAGACCAGGTACACCCCTTCATGGCCCCATTAACTGTGCATTTATACATTAATTGTATCCCAAATATGTTACATTCTTTGACATTCCATGTTTTGTAGTAAATTCCTTTTTTATGACTGGATTCTGTGATTCCATCCACGTTTTCTGCATTACGAAAATCAAAGGGCCATAGTTTTGTGACTTTTCAGTGTGTGGAATGCACATAGATGCATGCAACATGATCTAACTTCTCAAAATGTGTTTAAATTAGCACTGTAAAAATGTAAAGATACTCAAGGCACCATTTGAGGTTCCTCACCTGCACACTGGCGGAACCCTCTGGAGATTCTCTAGACACCCATTACCTCAAATATTCTATTCATGTACACATAAATTCAAAATATATTTTAAGAGCATCGAAAGTATTTCCCTTATGATGGGGTTATTGAAGGATAGTCCAGTTCTTCAAGTTTCTTGCAGGAATAGTACATTTAGGTTCCCCTTCTGTCACTCACTCGAAGTTGTGTCGATGTAGTGACAGGGGTCGATCTTGAGAGTCCCAGACACCTTCAGATCTTTGAGAAAAGGCCAATGAGGATTGGCGAGTAGAATTTGCATGCCACTACACCCGACATACGGGTATAAAAGGGAGCCGGAATGCGGGATTCATTCAGATTTCTTCTTCGGAGCCAAGCGGTTGTATATCAGCGAGCTGAATACTTCTACTATTCCATTCACCTCTTCAGAAGCGTATGCTGTTGGATATACGGCACATTCCAGCGGCTTTCTCTCCCTCTGCACACCAGTGCAGACTACGCCCCTGGGCGCTTTGACAGTGCTAAAAGAGTGTATTTTCTCTAAAAGTGTAAAATGTCCTCTATTAGAGCAAGCACATTGACATTGAACATCTTTTTAAACATGCTACTTTTTAAAGATGCCTTTCCGTCTTTTGCAGTTCCTGGGTGCAGTTGTACCTCTCCACCTCTCAGGCCACCATACCTTTACTTGTCTGGGCAATAAACACATTGAGGAAGCATTCGTATATGGTTCATATTCTCATTGCGAGAACATGACCATGGCAATGTTGCTGTCACGGATTTCCTTCTTTCAAGGGAAAGCCACTTCAGCTGTCCCCCCGCGGTCTTTCTACCTACGGGTATGAGGGCGCCCCGGTAATTCGGGGGCTTCATTGGGTACGGTTCCGCCGGGTAATTCCCCACGGACCGCTCATTCCCCAGCATGCTCGTTTGCTTCCATCCAGTTCTGGGAGGAGACAGACAGCTCGCCTCAGTGCCAGCCTAATGTCTCTTTTGGAGCTCGAGGATTAGATGAGATGTCGATCGCTGCATTGGAGATTGCTCAACGTGGTGCTGACCGCCATGATTGCTCGTGCCGCTCAGAATGTCGGGCTTGAGTGGAACCATCCAACCGCCCCTAAGCACTCGTGGCTTGATGATGAGTTTGGCATGGTCCTTGCAGCCACACCCCCCCAGTCCCCTTTTTCCAAGAGGTGTATGAGGAGCTGACAAGGTTGTGAGGGGCACCTTTCACTGCCCGAACACAATCCTTCAGCTCATCCACTCTCACTACCCTCGACAGCGGAGAGGCCGACCTAAGTGGTCTACTGCCTGCAGTTGTTTACACGATCACTCAGGCCAGGGCTGTATTCTCTGAAGTGGCGTTTGTTCACTAAGTGGTGTTCTTCCCGTAGCGAAGACCCCCAGAGGTGTGCAGTTGGGTCAGTGCTTCCCTTCCTACAAGAGAATTGGAGGGGCAGCTGTCCCCCTCCACTCTCAAGGTATTGTAGCTGCTATAGCAACACACCACGATTGCGTTGAAGGTAAGTCTCTTGGTAAGCATGACCTGATCATCGGGTTCCTGAGTGACGCCAGAAGGTTGAACCCTCCTAGGCTGCGCCTCTTTCCCTCATGGGACCTCTCCGTGGTCCTCCAGGCCTACAGAGAGCCCCGCTCGAGCCCCTAGAGTCAGTCGAGTTAAAGGCCGTCGCATTAAAGACCACCCTCATGACTGCGCTCACATTCATCAGAGGGTCGGGGACCTGCAAGCGTTCTCTGTCAGCGAAACGTGAGTGGAGTTCGGTCCGGAAGACTCTCACGTAATCCAGAGACCCCAAACCGGGCTATATGCCCAAGGTTCCCACGCCCCCTTTAGGGGCCAGGTGGTGAGCCTACAAGCGAAGCTGCCCAAGGAGGAGGCAGACCCAGCCTTCTCATTGCTGTGTCCGGTGCGTGATTTGCGCATCTATTTGGATCACACGCAGAGCTCTAGATGCTCTGAGCAGCTCTTTGCCTGCCTTGGCAGACAGCGGAAAGGGAACGCTGTCTCCGAACAAAGGGTTGCCCACTGGGTCGTGAACTCCACCGTGCTGGC
Organism: Xyrauchen texanus; assembly: GCF_025860055.1. NCBI lineage: Eukaryota > Metazoa > Chordata > Actinopteri > Cypriniformes > Catostomidae > Xyrauchen > Xyrauchen texanus. The sequence goes on along the minus strand of NC_068309.1, from coordinate 5,713,661 downwards.
TTACCAGGCCCAGGACATGCCCGCCCCTTTGGGCAATACGAGCAAACTCTACAAAGGAGTCTGGCATCCTCGTGGGCACTGGCCAATGGCACCTTTCTATCAGGCATCCCTGTACTGTGGTAAGTGCTCCACAGGTCTCGGTTACTCCGGCAACCTCCTATTATGTATCTGCCAGAGTATGGTCTCCTTTTCGGTTGACACACGTCTCCCTTTGGCAGAGCCCTCTCTGCCCCTGTCGCTGTTTGTAGAGCTCCTCCCCTACAAAGGGCAGGTCCTACCACCGCGCCTCTTCCATGTGCAGCCTTGAGCCCATATTACGTATTCGCCCCCATTACCTTCAGATCAGGGTGTGGTCTCCGCAGGGTCTTTTCCACCTGAAAGAATAGGAAAGGAAAAGAATGCCTTCCCGGCGCATTTTATGAGCATTTTTAGGCCCCAGCCGAATTTAATATTCTGTAGAGAGAAAACATAGAGAGAAAAGCAGCAGGTGCGGCCTGCTCCCATACTAGATACAACTCCTCCACCCCCCCCTCTGGGTTGTTGGGAACTACACTAATTTTTTATGGGGGAGGCTACGTGCAGTCCGAGTGCATCTGTTCCTATGCTCACAGTAGCTTGCCTACACCTGCATCTGCAGTTCACGTAACACTGTTCAGCCGTTGTGGCATTGCGTATAGGGACCCCTGGTGTTACTACATCGACACAACGTCGAGTGAGTGACAGAAGGGGAATGTCTCGGTTACTGATGTAACCTCCGTTCCCTGATGGAGGGAACAAGACATTGTGTCCCTCTTGCCATAGGCTGTACTACACCGCTGTAATGGCTGGGACCTTGTCTTGGCTCCTCAGTGCAAAACCTGAATGAATCCCGCATTCCAGCTCCCTTTTATACTCGTATGTCGGGGGGAGTGGCATGCAAATTGTACTCGCCAATTCTCATTGGCCTTTTCTCAAAGATCTGAAGGTGTCTGGGGGTCTCAAGATCGACCCCTATTGTCGCTATATTGACACAACATCTCTTTCCCTCCATCAGGGAACGAAGTTTAGGTCAGTAACCGAGATGTTCTCGAGAGTGTTCCACTGGTGTGGAGCTAAAGAAACCCAAATGATGCCGTGAATATAGTGGTTCCTGATAAGTAGAGGCTTTGTTGTAAAACCCAAGGTTCTGAAAAGAGCCACAGAAAACCCTTTATTAAAAAAGTGTCATAAGTCCCACATTTCAACATGGGTCTTTAGCACTGATCTACAGTATATTATAAAATTGACGCAATGGCAAACTGCCAGCAGAAGGTCAGAGACTATTTAGCCTGAAATGGTCCACTTGTATAAAAGTGAAAATTGGAAACCCAATATGGCTGGGACAGAAAAGGAATTCCCAACTTACATGTAAAAGAGCCAATTAAATCAAATCAATATCAAATCACTTTTATTGTCACACAACCTTATGCACAAGTGCAACAGTGGGTGAAAGGTGCAGTTCCGAGCAACATAGCAGTCATGACAGTGATGAGACGAGACATATAAAAATTTACAATAAACATCAGATTTACACAACACAATTTACATATCTAATTTACACATAATTACACAACACAATAATAATATACAACATACAGTAAACAATACACACAATATAGAATACACATACAATAAAAAAACTTATATAAAGTGTATATAAAATATACTGTATTGACATTCAGGCTGTCGGTTGATAGTCAGTAGCCAGTGTGTTGTTAAGAGAGAATATCATTTATGATAGTCCAGTGTGAGATAATACGATAATAAGATTAATAAAGTGCAGTGCTGATGTATATTGATCGTGAGAGATCAAAAGTTCAAAAGTCTGATTGCTTGGGGAAGAAGCTGTCATGGAGTCGGCTGGTACGGGCCCTGATGCTGCGATACCGCCTGCCTGATGGTAGCAGTGATAGCAGCCCATGGCTCGGGTGGCTGGAGTCTCTGATGATCCTCAGAGCTTTTTTCCCAAAACGCCTGGTATATATGTCCTGGAGGGAGGGAAGCTCACCTCCGATGATGTCTGGCAGTTCGCACCACCCTTTGTAGGGCTTTGCGGTTGTGCTATTGCCGTACCAGGCGGTGATGCAGCCAGTCAGGATGCTCTCTACAGTGCTGGTGTAGAACCGTGTGAGGATGTGGTGGTTCATTCCAAACTTCCACAGCCATCTCAGGAAGAAGAGGTGCTGATGAGCCTTCTTCACAACGGCCTCAGTGTGGACCGGACCATGTGAGTTCCTCAGTGATATGGACACAGAGGAACTTGAAGCTGCTGACTCTCTCCACCGGTGCTCCATTAATGGTGATGGGGCTGTGTTCTTTGTCTTTCCACCACAAGCTCCTAGGTCTTGCTGAAGTTGAGGGAGAGGTTCTGCTCCTGACACCAGCATGTCAGAGTGTGCACCTCCTCTCTGTAGGCTGTTTCATTATTGTCAGTGATCAGACCTACCACCGTTGTATCGTCAGCAAACTTAATGATGGCATTGGAGCTATGTGTTGCCACACAGTCATGTGTGTACAGGGAATACAGGAGTGGGCTGAGAATACAGCACTGCGGGGGTCCAGTGTTGAGGGTCAGTGGTGAGGAGGTGTTGCTGACCATTCTAACCACCTGGCATCTGCTTGACAGGAAGTCCAGGATCCAGCTGCACAGCGAGCTGTTTAAGCTCACATCAGTCTTGTTAAGTTTCACATCAAGCTTGGAGGGCAATATGGTGTTGAATGCTGAGCTGTAGTCTACAAACAGCATTCTCACATATGTGTTCCTTTTTTCCAGGTGGGAGAGAGCAGTGTGTAGTGTAGATGCAATGGCATCATCAGTGGAGTGGTTGATGCCAGTCATTTATGCAAGTGATTTTTGATTGCATTGGTACAGGCACAATGGTGGATGTATTGAAGCATGTTGGGACTACAGACAAGGAGAGGGAAAAGTTTAAAATGTCAGTAAAAACACCAGCCAGTTGGTTCGAGCACACTCTGATGACGCGGCCCGGAATGCCGTCTGGACCCACGGCTTTACGGATATTCACATGTAGGAAGGATTGGGTTACATCCGCTACAGAGATGGAGAGTGATCTAACCTACAGTATATAGCATTGGCCACGAGTGCTCTCTCCATGAGGGCAGTGTTATTTCCCTCGAAACGAGCATAAAAAGTATTTAGCTAATCTGGTAGAGGGCAGCGGTGTTCATGGCAGAGTTTTTATTCCTTTTGTAGTCCGTGATGATGTTAATTCCCTGCCACATGCTTCTAGAGTCGGTGGTGTTGAACTGTCCTTCAACCTTGTGCCTGTACTGGCGTTTGGCTGCTCTGATAGTTTTGCGGAGGGCTTGTTTAGGAAAAAAAACATTATTTAAAAAAAGTAATTTGTAATACTAAAGAGAAAGAGGGACTTAATGTCTTAGATTTTTTAACACTTAATGACACTTTCAAAGTTAAAAGGTTGATCGAGCTTATGAAGAATCTGAGAAGTTAAGAATGTATTTTTACAATTTATTTAATACTTCTGACAACAAATTGGCCAATTTATACAAACAAGCCCTGCTAGCATGGATCTTGTTTAGTAGCACAATTTTCACCACAGAGTTACTTTATATGAAATAACAAAGACATATTATTCAAAAATAAATTATTATCCTATCATTCTAGGTTCAAAGAAGGAATTATTTTAGTAAGGCAGCTAATAAATTCCAAGGTTATTTGTTGTCATATCCTTATCATATATACTTATATCATGTCATATGTCACGAATCAGCAGTGAGACCGACCCAACCCTGAAGGCTAAAACGAATAAACCAGGGCAGGGACAGAAGGCAGCTGGAAACAGGACTGACCGGAGTGGGTTGAGAATAACATGGAATAAACTGAAATAAACAAGCACACCAGACCGACTGGTTAATGCAGGGCATATATAACAAATAAACTAATAATAGTAAAACAAGGAGGCGGGGTATGACTTAAGACATTAAAAAAACAAAGCTGTGTGCTCTCACAAGTCAACAAAACACACAAATGGCATGAGCGCAAGACAATAAGGCAATATACAAATCGAAACTGAACCAGACAGGTAAGTCAGGATCCAGACAGCACGCTCTGGACATAAAAAACAGACAGCTTGTGACCCTGAAGCGCAGCGCAATGTGAGCGCTACGCGAGGTGCACCCGTGTTTGCGAGAGACAGATATAAACTATTGACGTGAGTGCATGCTGCCAAGAGAACATAAGCATGATGCACCCATGTCAATAACAGACAGAACTTTTTGTTTGTTATTTACTTCAGGTGTAACGGTAGCAAGCTGGTAGCTGTGCAGTGTATAAACCTCACTACCCTGGCCTCAAGAAGCGTGACTGGCACCGTGTCCTAACCAGCCACCACGAGCGACAGGGCTTCTTATTTTTTTAATTGTTTTTATTTATGCGACATCACGCCAGGCAGGACAGTCAACAAATGGGTCTAAAACTGTTCTTTTAAAAGTATATTACAGCCGGCACACATACACCTGTTCAGAATGGCAGAGTGGTAACATAACGGATCATTCTGACTTTCTCTCCACTTCCCTGTCACGTGGAGATTGGCGCAATAAAACAGGAGTAGCGTGTGAACATAAACAATCCTAACAGAGTGAATTTGGAAACGATTTATAAAATATTTGCTCTGTGTATGTGTGTGGTTGTGTTTTTCTCCCCTCTGGGTTTGCCATAGAAATTGTATCCCCATATGCAATTTCAGTGATAAAATTAGCTGCGTTCAATAAACACACTGTTCTGTCTGTGATTGCTCTGATTTCTAAATTTTATTGTCAATTATAAACATTTTAGTGTATGAATATCACGGCGTCGTTCCGCATCTGGTGTTGACAGACAGATAGCTTGTAGCTGGAATCTTCCATCACATTTCGTCCCATCTGGTTAGGATGAGGTGTGATAATAGAGCTGTAGCGTTTAGCCTCCTCGTTAGCGCGTCCGCCTCCCATGGCGGAGATGCCGGATCAAATCCTGCTTGGCGCGGGGCGAACAGGACCAGTTACAGTGGTGCCGTGACCCAGATGGGAGTGAGGTTTAGGGGATGAATGTAACGGTAGCCAGCTGGTAGGTAGCTGTGCAGCATGTAAACCTCACTCCCCTGGCCTCAAGAGGCGCAGTAGCGAAGCCTTCAGACTTCTTGTTAGCGTGGCTGCCTCCCATGTTGGAGACGCTGGTTCAAATCTCGCTCAGAGCAGGTGGAGTTGGAGCGGGTCGAGCAGATGTATGTAAAAAAACTCAGTCTTCTAACACACGTACACAGGAGTTTTGTGTACTAGCAACATCTTAACCCTTGTCTTTGCCTACCACTTTAATGTTCAGAATAGTTCCAGTTTGTTATTATTAATAATAATCTTGTTAATTTGTTTCCATCAACATTCTCTTTTTTTTGTTACCAAATTTTTCAATATGAGTTTGAATTTACTCCTAAGTGATTATCTGGTTTAATTTAGGAAACATTGTTTATAATTCTTTGTATTTTACCATGAGTGTTTATGAAGTTATTTCAATCCTGTATACGTTCATGGGCCCTATTTTAAGAGTACCGAACCTTAAACTCAGCGATATGCGATACGTCCAGCCTGGTCTTATGAAATGTACATGACAATGGCAAAATTTTTGCAAACCAAAATTATGTGCTTCATTACTCGTTTGGCCGCAGTTTCTCAGTGAAATGTCCAGTGGGGGATGCCAAAAGTGGGTGAAATAATGTTGTATTCAGATGAGGTTTTTATGATGACTATTAGTTGGATATTAAACCTAACTGACGCATGTGGAGCACCTACCCCAGTTCAGGGCCTAATTGACGCATGTACTGGGCTGGCGGTGAGTTTCTCCGAAAACTCACCAACCAACGGGCTAAGGAGGAATAACGTCCAGGGTTCACACTTTTTTGTGAATGCAACTGGGAGAAGGAGCGCACGTCTTCACCTCAGGGGAGTCGCGAGGAGTGTGAGGTCCAAGATCCAAGTCCGGGTGGGCCAGTAGGGAGCCACTAGGACGACCTGCTCCTCGTACTCCCTGACCTTGCACAGCGTCTATGCAAGTAGGCTCACTGGGGGAAATGCATACTTGCGCAGCCCCAGGAACCAGATGTGTGCCAGCGTGTCTGTGTCGAGGAGAACACCAGAGCGGGCAGTGGGATGATTCCCGGGAAGGGAACAAGTCTACCTGTGCTTGACTGAATTGACTCCACGTGGTGTGTGCCGCAGTGCCATGCCCATCTTGCAACTCAGGACCGAAGCCAGAGCTGGAGCGGTCTCGTATGAATCAACCCATGCGCCATGGCGGCCGCCGAGGAAGTGATATGCCCCAGGAGCCTCTGAAAAGATTTCAGTGGGACTGCAGTATTCTGCCTGAAGACACGCAGACAGTTCAGCACTGACCGCGCACGCTCGTCTGTGAGGAGTGCTCTCATTGAGACAGAGTCTAACTCCATACCGAGAAAAGAGATTGGTCGCCGAGCGCAGCACCTGCATTAGTCCCGAGTCAGAACTACCCTCGTGCAGATCTTTCAGTGCCTTGGCTTGGTGCACCTTCAGGAGTGCCATGGCATGCAGGGCGGAGGCTGCTCGTCCAGCAGCACCTTAGTCATTAGCCGCCAATGATGACGTAAGCCTACAGGCCCTGGACGGGAGCCTCGGGCGACTGTGCCAGGTGGCAGCGATCTGCGGGCAGAAGTGCACTGTGACCGCCTGGTCCACCTAAGGAATCGCAGAGTACCCCCTTGCCGCCCCGCCGTCGAGGATAGTGAGAGCAGAGGAGTTTGCAGATCGGGTTCGGGCAGTAAAAGGTGCCCGCCACGACCGCGTAAGTTCCTCATGCACTTCCTGGAAGAAAGGAACGGGGCCGTGTGGCAGGCCTGAGGTCTTGTCCCAAAACTCAACCGGGGCATACAAGCGTGCCGGGGAATGGGAGGTCCATGGGGGATTTCCCAGCAGAAAGGCTCCCATCGAGGTCCCCAGATCGCCCCCAGTGCTAACCAAATCCGCTCATACTCGTAGGTAGAAGGACTGTGACAGGGAGCCACTGGGGTGGCTTTCCCTCTGACGAAGGAAAGCCGCGACCGCAACGTAGCCATGGTCATACCCTCGCAATGAGGGCATGAACCATCCATGAAAGCCGACTCCATGTGGGTAGCACCCAAACACGTGAGACAACGAGACCATCAGAGGCAGAGAGATATCGACCGCAACCAGAAATAATACACAGACGAAAAGGCATCTTGAAAAAGATGCTTTCGTGTGTGCCACTCTTTTAGCAAGAAAATATACTCTTTTTTTATTATTATTCTCTTTTACTGCTGAAGCGCCCAGGGGAAATTCTCTGCACAACACCAGTGCGAGAGGGGGAGGACCGCTGAAATGCACCATAGAACCAGCAGCTCGCAAGAGCAAGAGAGATGAAGGCTTTGGCAGAGTAGTTCAGCTCAGTGAAATACTACCGCTCGGCTCTGAAGAAGTAGTCTAAATGAGTGTTTGTATGCCAGCTCCTTATATACCCGTATGTCCGGGGGAGTGGCATGCAAATTCCACTCGCCAATTTTCAATGGCCTTTTCTCAAAGATCAGAGATGAATGTGGCTCTCAGAAGCGACCCTGAGTGTCACTACATAGACACAACGTTGAGTGAATGACAGAAGGGAGCATAAAATACATGTTTATAAAACATGTTTGTAAAAGTGAATGAAATGCGCCATTGTTGTAGTGCCTCTAGTGGTCCTTTCACCAGAAACTGCAGCAAAACATGATTCTGGTAAAAGTTCATCTTAGTTTCATCTGTCCAAAGAAGTGTTCAAGAACTTGGCAGACTTTTTTTCTGAACAGTCTAATCTGGCCTTCCTATTCTTGAGGATTACCAGTGGTTTACACCTTGTGTATTTCCCTTCATGAAATCGTCTCTTGATTGTAGACATTGATAATGATACACCTACCTCCTGGAGAGTGTTCTTGACTTGGCTTGATGTTGTGAATTGGAAATCATAACCTTTACAGTAGCATATATAAAATAATGTAATGCTGACACTGGTTTGAATCCCGCGGGGAGTGGTTCGAGCAGGACCGGTTACACAGTTAAGGAGTACCACCTGTTTTCTCCAGGGGGCAATATGCGAAAACGTCTAGGTTACGTATGTAACCTCCGTTCCCCGATGGAGGGAACGAGACGTTGTGTCAGAGAAGCGACACTAGGGGTCTCTCTTGAGCGCCGATATACACCTCTGATCTATGAAAAAAGGCCAATGAGAAGTTGGCAGCCGGTATTTGCATATCCAGCCCCCGGACATATGGGTATTTAAGCGGGGCAAATACGGGAGTTCATTCAGGATTTTTCTGAGGAGCCGGAAATGGTCCGGCCACAACAGTGGCTCAAGGAACGGAGGTTACATACGTAACGTAGACGTTCCCCTTCTGTCGCTCTCTCCATGTTGTGTCAGAGAAGCGACACTTGGGGTCCACTTATAAACGTGCCATGCGCTGTTAATACAAATTAATTCTCTAAATTGAAAGCAGATTACTTTACCTATTAGTGTAACTAAAAAGTAATCACACTACTAATTATTCTACTATTAAATGACTTTCTAAATCACTTTTCCTAGAAGTTTTTAAGGTAGGCTTGGGATCAATGCCGTTTCCATGTATATATCAGGATTTTTTCAGATATAAATGTGGCTTCTTGTTGCACAATATTCTTTGTCTTTCAACTTTGGTAAAGTGTGAGCGGCAAGGTTAATTAAAGTGGGTTGCTCATCTGGCAGACAAGATGCATTCTGAAATTTGAAACAATTATTTTCTATGAAGGTATGTATGCACACAGTGTGGGCTCGCCATTTCCAGAGGCTGTTAAAAATTCAGCATTGCCACTGAGCTCAACTCGCAAAGTTTTCCATTAAACTCAACCCAAATCATTATCAAAAGACGATTGTTTACTCTAGTATTTATTACTGGATGATGTATTGTGTTATAGTTCTTTCATAGAGCCTACACAATGTGTTTTCAGTTACAAGTATGTCTTTTTGTGGTTTGACAGCTTGAATGAAAGACCTATTCAATGCAAATGTAACAGACTTTTGGGTCCCGCCTAGTAGGGGAATATTACAATGTTACCTTGGCTTGGAAGACCTAGAAGTGACAGTCCCCACCCCCGGTGCTTTGAGTCTCAGGATACACAGTTAGTGTGTATATGTTTTAGCTTACATATTGTCTAATATACTGCAGGAATAAGAAGTTTGGGCTTCAGGTTTTATTTAACGATGATGATACGTTTTAAGTATTGTTTAATTAAATGTCAACACGGTGGCTTCCTGAAGAATAAAAGGTGATGCAAAGTGATAACTCCAGCTCACGTTCCCAACCCCTAAACCTAATAGTGAAAGTGAGACGCCCTACTCCAAGGTAAGTTCCACAAATAATCTTTTCAATTAATCATTTATTTTCTCTTTTTTAGGAAACTATAAATTCTCCTGAAAATAATTTTCACAGTAAACTGAAATAATGAAATAAAATAATAAAACAGAGAATAAAAGATTCTCTGAATTAGTCTTATAGACTTTATGAAACTTCAAAATATCAATTTCAAACACTCTATATAACAATCTTCAGATGTATAGAAACATAAATTAACTCAACTAAATGTGTTAACCCCTTAAACTCTGGTGAATTTTTCACAATATTTCACACTCAAATTTAAAAGCTCACCATTTGCACATACTGTGGACTAATTGAATAAAAATTTCATTTTTCAGAGAACAGCCCAAAATTAAAAAAAGACTCCAATTATTCATAAATAATATAGAATTTTTATAATCTTACGATAAACAGAATATTTATTTTATTTTATTTTTATTTTCTATTATTTTCATCTTTTCACATGGCTTGTTGAGCACGTTACCTCGGAGACATGGCGCCGGGCCAATTTGGTGTCTTAGGAGACCTGGCTGGAGTCACTCATCACGCCCTGGATTCGGACTCTAGGGGTGGTAGTCAGGGTCATGTGAAGGACATTTATTTTCATATAAAAATTTCTACCCCATTACCTCTAGAGGGCGCTAATTTTCAACACAATTGTTTTGAGGCCTTTTTTGTTATTTTAAGTAACAAATGCAGAAGTAATGTTTTTCTCTGAAAGGTTCAGATTTAAAGTTTTCAAATGATACCTCATATGCTTGACTTATATATATGGAGAATTTAAAGTTTTAAACATAAACTTTTTTCACGATATAGCGTTATAAAATTACCCTTGTTTCTTCTGTAGATCTCAGCTCTACCCCCAATGGGAACCAGTGTTACACTTGCAATGAACCAAGCTGCTTAAACGTGTTGAAATGTTCAGGGAATGAAGACTACTGCATTAAAGCGTCAGGTAAGAATCTGGTAACTGAAGAAGAAAGTTAAAGTAATTATTTGGTCTTTCCATCATTGGTGGGCCATATATTATCCTGAACACATTATGATGCAAAAATCTGTCTTAAATACAGTTTAGGGTTCACAGAGGCAAGCTCTGCCTTTGTTTGTCATTTATTTATGACTAAACTTATTTTTACTCTCTTTTAATCAGGGGCTTTTGTCGGCGTGTCAGCTACTGTAAAAGGATGTGTCTCTAAATCTGTCTGTGATGCTGCAACATCGATTACAAATCTTGTGGATGTCACATGCTGTCAGGGGAACCTGTGTAACAGTGCAAAGAGCTTCACCCAGAGCTTCATGCTTCTCTTGTTGCCACTGTTCTCCTACACCCTGTTTCACTGAGTTTCACAAAGTGTATGAACATCTGGGTTAAAAGGTCCCAAGTGATTTTGGTTACAGTGATTTTGGTATATATAGGGACAATAGATATATCGCAAAATTTGTCAACTTTGGCGTATACTTTTGATGTTTTTTTGAGTAACAATATAAAATAATGCTTACTCATTGTGATCGAGAGCCTGTGAGTCAGTTTCCATCACAGGATTTTAATATGTTCAAATTTTTATCTTATTTCTTGTTTTACTCCACTTTTCAATATATATTGGTGTTTTATTTTGCAAATGTTTTATGCTTCCTATTTATTGGTGTTTCAACTCAATCTCATGTTCTTATGTATTTATACAATAATATTGTATTTAAGAACGGGAAGGCAAGGGTTAATTTGATTTTAACAAAATGGTATAAAACAATTGGAAATGGTGGGAAAATGTTGTATTTAAGCGAGAGGGAAAAAAGATGGGCAACCAGTGTTGTAGCACATGGACAAGGTTGTTAGCGCTGTTTGAGCATAATGGAAATGCTGGTCTCCATTGTTAATGAGGGAAGTGGGTACTGCTTTAATAGCATAAACAGGTAGCTTTTAGACTGTTTTTAAAATTACCTTGGTTTATTTGCTCTTAAAGGGGTCATATTATTATTTTTTTTTTGTATCATTTTATTATCTTCCATGGGGTCCACTTATAATGTTAGTAAGGTTTTTTGCAACAAACAGTCATAATTGAGTCATATGTAATAATGTTCCACCCTGTCCCTGTCTGAAATGCTCGGTGTGGCCCTTAAAGACTTCAATGTAAACTCCCACTGTTGTGATTGGCTAACGTCATACTATGGAGTAAATTTCCCACCCAATGTATTGCGCTCACAGATCAAAAAATAATAAACAGTCATCTAACATTTTTTGCTCTTATTTACATTTTTTGCACACTTGCTGTGTTTTTCTTTGCTCACATTTCCAATTTCTTTACTTGCGCTTCCAAATTTTGCAGGTAGAGTTTCATTCCAAACAGGGCGGGGTTTAGCATCCCCATTGGTCCACTAGTTCTAGACTGACAGCTCAAATCTAGCCAATCAAAGTGGGGAGTTGACGTCACTCCAGAGTGACTCTGGTTTACTGCTGTGCTCAAATGTGAACAGATGAAGATCGTTAAGACAGCAGAGAAGGTTTGCCTCATTTTCTCTCATTTAAATGAAGAACTCTGTTACATCAAATGATCTACAGTACGTTGAAAATAGCTTGTTAGCCTATACTGGTCACCCAAAAGCATCGCAAGCTTAAGTTGATCGTAGAGCACATTGGCGGCAATGGTTTCTATGATCTATTTTAGCCCTTCTACTTAATTACTAAATCAACATCTTAAATGAATACCTGCACTAATATGCTACATGCATCAACATACGGTGCACTTCAAACTCATCTCAACCTATATTCAATATTCGGAAGTTGAACATCACTATGAAAGAAATAACCTGCTATTAAAATGGATACGAGATGGGATGTTGTGATTATGCTGCTCGAGTATTTTAATAACACGTGGAAATCCCACCTTCGAGACTTGACCTGGACTCCAGTGTTAAAGACTCGAGATTTGACTCTGACTTCAGATGAAAGACTCGTGATCATTTCTGATACTGTGTAGTATTTTCACACAAACTGTTCAAAGCAACTTAAATCTAAAGAGCAATGCTACAGTCTCTGCGACATTCAGTGTGTAGAATGCACCTCTACTCTATTTTATGCTTATAAAAGTTACATTGAAATGCTTACATTCACATAACTCTTTTCTCCCAACTTGGAATGCCCAATTCCCACTACTTACTACATCCTCGTGATGGCGTGGTTATTCACCTCAATCTGGGTGGCGGAGGACAAGACTCAGTTGCCTCCGCTTCTGAGACCGTCAATACGCAAATCTTATCACGTGGCTCGTTGGGCATGACACCATGGAGACTCCCAGCATGTGGAGGATCATGCTACTCTCCGCAATCCACGCATAACTTACCATGTGGCCAATTGAGAGCGAGAACCACTAATCGCGACCACGAGGAGGTTACCCCATGTGACTCCACCCTCCCTAGCAACTGGGCCAATTTGGTTGTTTAGGAGACCTGGCTGGAGTCACTCAGCACACCCTGGATTTGAACTTGTGACTCCAGGGGTGATAGTCAGCGTCAATACTCGCTGAGATACCCAGGCCCCCACATTCACATAAAGTCTTATAGAAATGCTAACATGCAGTGTACTGACTTAGCAGTAAGGTTTGCCTAATTCATGAAACATGAGCAAAATAAATGTATGTGTAAATGCATGCTTATGTACATTTTTCAATTTAAATAAATGCCACAATTTACACAATAATTGTTTTACTAATGATTTGCACACATTTTTGTTCTGCTGGTGTTTCATGATAATGCAAATTCACTTAATTTTCATTAACTTGTGTTATTTTTTTATCCCCTCATTGTTTTTTGGCAATATAAAAGTCTTAAGAACATTTGTAATAAAAAGCAACAATCTTCTATTTCTATATATGGAATATTCGTTATCCATAAGATGAAATCATCAGAAAATAAACCTACACTGTAAACTGCTGTAATTTTTACAGTGAATATTTACAATAGACGTCTGTATTCTGCTATGAATTGTGGGAACATGCTAAATAATTACTGTATATTTTACAGTAATATCTACAATAAGATACTGTGTTTTTTAAGGTAGACTACTGTAATTGCATTTTCCTATGAATTCTGGGAACATGAATATGCAGTAAATGCTACAGGATATCATACAATTGTTATATTTTTTTAAAAAAAATTTAAAGAAGAAAAAATCCAACTGTTGCACAAGTTTTGAATTAAACATTTGGTATTTCACAAGTCAATAACACTAAAGCAATAGTCAACTGTAATAAATACAGCTTTTGTAACGAATTATTTACACCATGCAGACTCTGACATTTGATTATATAATGTACACATCTAGTAGTTTAAAACTTTCAAAAACACACATGATTAGACAACGACATCGGTGTAGCAGTGCATGTGATGTCATTTCGTCATCAGCCGCGGACATCTTGGAACTTTTCGCGCGCTGCATAACCGCTCAATATTCGCGCTCACTTCATGCGCGCTACAATGACCAGAGGAGGACCAAGAATGAGAGTGTGACAAGGTGAGTGTAGCCAATTATTCATGTTTCAGTTAAAACTTGAAATCCTTTCACATCCAATAATTATTTTACCAGTCATCAAGGTCTTTCTTTGTATAACTAATATTTTTATTTTGTTATGTTGCAAAATGGATAATCTAGATTATCTGTCCAATTTTATGATACTGAATTTGCTTGGTGAGTACAAAGTCACATATTTACGATTAGCTGGGTATATTTTCTTCATCATGAAAGTGTGATCGGGCATCCGTGTTACTATTAAATTTTCATAAATATTCTGTATAACATTATTTTAGATTGCTGGTAGTTTATGTAAAGTTTTAAACATTTCAATTTAATTAATACAATTTAATTGTGTTGATTTTATGCAACTCAGTAGTGGTTCACTTGACTGCCAAGCCATTAGCTAATTAGCACATGTTTGTTCGATGCTATAATGATTTTTTTATGTTTAGTTTTATGTTAATATTACTTGTAAAGTTGCATGGTATTCATATTTGTACTTTAGTTGTTCATTAGAAAGTACATTGGAAATTGCTCTGCACGCTTTATTGCTGTGCATATATTAGCTTGTGAAGTTTTGTTTTTTGCAGTTGAACATGTTTATCTGTCAATTCTGTAATATTGAGAGCAATACAATCCTGAGTTTTGTGCAGCATGTGAAATTGCATAGAAATGTGCCTAATTCACGATTTAGATGTGGTGTGCTTGACGGCCCACATGTTTTCACTAAGTTTTCTTCATTGAAGTCCCACATAAACAGACATCACAGGGAACATCACAGGTTTGCTAAAGAGTATCAGGCCCAGATGTGTGATACAACATTTAAATGCCATGTAGACATTTGTGAAGTTCAATGAGGGACCCTAAGACAGTTTTTGTCTCATTTGAAGAGCCATATTCAGACAGGTCTGGAGATCTGGTTCATTTGGTTGCAACAGGACATTTAAAGTGAGATCTACATTTGCATCACACACAAAATGTGCTCTGTAAATCATTTGATAGAGCCTGCTATGGTCATGGAAACTCCAGTTTCTGATGTTGTGTCTGAGAGTGAGATCGGTGGTTGTAGAGCACAATTTTCCTGAAGTTGTGGATGAATCTCTGTTTCTAAGAAATGTAACCCTCTTCTACCTGAAACTGCAAGCTAAATTGCTATTACCTGAGACTTCTATTCAAGGCATTGTTGAAGATTTTCAAAATATCCACGACATTGGGCAGTCTTATTATCTTCGTAAACTGAAAGAAAAGCTTGCTTTGCTTGAATTACCAGAGGTGAGGATTAATGATGAGCTAGATCAGTTGTCTAGAGAGGATTTGCGGACAGCTTGTAATAGTGCTGTTCTAAGTGCAGCACAAAGGAGAAAGACTCCTTTCTAGCAAGATTTCCACTATGTTGAGCCAGTCCCTATTTTTCTAGGAGTTAGTGAAAGAAATGGGAAAGAGTGCTTTGCTCAGTATATCCCAGTTAAGCAGACTATCAGTGCTCTGATTCATTGCCAGTCTGTGAGGGATCAATATGAACAGATGCACTCACAATTTCACAAACAGCTGAAAATGGTCTGTTTCAGGACGTAAAGCGTGTAAGAAGTTTTCTGAAAATTCTCTGTTTCAAACTGATCCATCATCTCTGGGTTTGATTCATTTGAAATGGTAAATCCTTTGGGTTTAGGTAAAAAGAAACACAAATTGCTGGCAGCTTATCTTACCTTGTCTGATATTTTACCTCACAACAGGTCAAACATAGACGACATGGAACTTGTTCTTTTGTGTAATGAGCAAGATTTTAAGTATTTTGGACCAGCTCGTGTTTTTAGATCACTAATTGAAGATCTTGAAGAGAATGGTGTTGTTGTGAATGATGGCAAAACTGTGAAAGCTTCTTTGTGTTCCATCGTAGGTGACAACCTGGGATCCCACACCATTGGTGGTTTTCTCAAAGGCTTTAGCCGAAGCCTACTTATCTGCAGGTATTGCACCATTGACAGAGACACATTTCTTGCCACACCTTTGGAACCTGCTATGAAGCAAATTGTGGAGTCTTATGAAAGAAACATTCAGGAACTTGCTGCCAGTGGCAATAATGTAGTTGGAGTCAAATTGAACTCTCCATTCAATAAGCAGAATTATTTTCATGTTTGTCAGCTTGGCTTGCCCCTTGGCCATGACCTCTTTGAGGGTGTTGTGGCATCTGATCTTAAGCTGTACATTGATTAATTGGTAAATCAAGAGAAATGCTTTATTTCAAAAACTTGTGTGTGCAACACTTGCAGAAAGGCACCAGCTTCTCCAAGCCTATTTAAGTGCTGGAAATCTCTTTCAGCTTTCTGTGCAAGTTGAGAAAGGCTTTGAATTTTATTCTGATAATTATAACGACGCGGTCAAGGAATCAGTTGATCACTTTGATTTTCAGCCGGGCAATACATTAGTGGCTACTGAAATCACTTTGAAAGGAACAAAGTACAGGAAAGGCATGGTTGTTCTTTTGGCCAGTAATGATGAGGGTTTGGAGGTTGGCAGAATTAAACTAATTCTTGTTCACCAGAATTCAGTGGTCTACTTTGTGTCTGAGAAACGGCATGCTGTGTATGAAAGGAGAGAGCGTGAGACATGAAAGAAGCGGAGTTTCAGGATGAGCAACCAGAATGAAGAATTTCAGAGAGCTGTGTAATAACATGCTCTGTAGTCTAGTCACCCAACCAACATATTTTCATCATTTAAAATGTGTAAGTTAATAATAATAATAATAATAATAACACTTATTATTATTATATTTAATTTGCTATTCTCTTGTTTTCCAATTTTATTTGTTTGTTGATTTTCAAATATTAAACCTGTTTAAATGATTTCAGTGTGTATCAGTACTTTTTCAACATTTTAACAATATCGTGATAATACTGATAACCGTGATAGTTTTGGTCACGATAATCGTGATATGAAATTTTCATACCATTACATCTCTACTCTCTCCTTTAGTTATTGTAATCCTTATTAGTAACCGTAATCTTCATTATCTTAGTTTATAGTATTAGTATATAGTCTTTATTAGTTAACATGAGCTACCCATGAACCATTCTTTAACAACACTTATTAATTTATGCCCTTACATATTTTTTAATAGGTGAATCCATGACCCCAAGCAAGTGGATGTTGTCAGTCCAAAGGGAAGTTGTCCTGGGCCCATGTTCAGAGGCATTTGTTGAGAGCCTGGCAGCATTGTTTGTGACCTTTTACAACTTAAAACTTGCTTATCAGGATGAAGCTGCATGCACACCGGACATTCAGAGGTGTGTCAGAGCATAAACTCTTACTCAATATTTATTGTAGACATCCAAATTTTCTTGACATTTTTAGGTTTACCAGGATTAGATATTTTATGGGAAAGTTTTCAAACAAACAAGCTAACCGCACACTGAATTGAGTACAGACTTACAAAAGTCAAGCAAAAATATTGTATTCACCCTGCATGCTACAAAAATGTGTAAGGGGCATGTGGATTAAAAACTAGACAAGCAAATGTTTCAGCAAGTTGATTTCCTCAGTGCTCATATTCCAGCAAACATTCACTCTTTTCTTTGTAGACTAATTAAGGATAATCACCTGGATTCAATTAGCAAGAACACTAAGAGATTATAGCGGTTAACAAGTATAGCACAAAACATTACAAATGTACAACTGCAGCAAATCTATTACAAACATGCAAATAATTCAAATACTACAAACAATGCAAAAACATATTACAAAGAAAAAATAATAACAATAATAACAGAAAAAATAACAAAAAATCTAATAAATCAATGAAATAAGATAATTAAAAAGAATAATAATTATATAATAATAATAATTAAAAACAATAAATGTATTCGTCGCTGTCACAACTTTTTTGGAGCATGTTGCAGCCATCACAATCACATTTTTATTATTTACAAAATAAGTTGGTCAGTGAAAATATTGGAATTTAATATTAAATTCTGGGAGTTTAATTAATATAATATTTCAGTTAAAGTTGAAAAATAATTAACATCACAGATTCTAGATTTTATTGCATTTTATAAATGTCCCAACTTTTCTGGAAATCTGGTTGTACTCCAATACAGTACAACTCTCCCCAAAGCAATATCTTAAGGAGGTAATTTAACTGCTCCATTTTCATGGCAGGCTGCTTTTAAACAATGCACTAGATGCAGTGTGCAATGATTTACATTTTATATAGCAAAATCTTTCGAAATGCGCTTTTAAAAATGATAAACACAAGGATGGAAACCCAGCGTAGAGCTCAGTCTATAGGCAATAGGCATTGCTAAATACTACACATAATCTGTATAATAATTACACAATCTGTACATTTGTTTATTGTAAACATGGAAGGCTAAATATTTTCATATTTAAATTTCTGATAGTTAAATATGACCCTAACTCTTCATTAAATGTAGTGAAATTTAGTGAATTTCACAACAAATGCTCTAATTTACCGTAAAATATATGTATAACAGTACATGTAAGTTCACAGTTGCTCTTGTAATTTCACTCACATTTATAAACATTATTTCTACTGTAATTTTACAGTGACAGCTGTAAAGAAAAACAAAACAAAAGAAAAACAATAAGCCAGGACAAGGTGATAAGATGTTCTTTACTCATAGTTTGGTATAAAAAATGTCCACACAGCGATATCCATTTCAAATGCTTTGTTGTCCATTTAATGAAATATATATCTCACAGAGATTAAAGCATGTGGATCTATGGTAAGAACCAAATGTTCCCGCCACCTATCCCTTCCTGAAACAACCCACGGGAAGTTTAAATATCATGTGATGTTAACAGGTGACCAACAGGAATGTTTATCCAAGATGGTGGCGCGGTAGCACGCAGCAGCCACTCCGGATCCAAAATAGTACTTTTTGTCACTTAGCCTGACTTTTTACGCCACATGGACATCAGAGCAACCGGTGTTCGTGTCTACCATCGCCAGACACTGTTAAAATATACGATTCATGCAACAACCAAGCTGCACGATGATCTACAGAAGTTGCTATGCGAACTCTGCTTGCTGCGGAGACCAGGCCTCCAGGTCTCCAGTCCTCGGCGTCGCCTGATGCCTGTGCCCGGGGGAGGGGACATCGTAAGCGGTGTGCGAGGAAGCAGAAGCGCGGCAAGAGGGCGGGGGTCCATGCTAGGCTAAAAACAAACCCTAGCCGGCCGGCCGGCTCTCCCATCTATCCTGCTCTCAAATGTTTGCTCCCTGGACAATAAACGACTACATCCGACTCCAGCAGACTACGCAGCGTGAGCTTAGAGACTGCTGCGTCTTTGTTTTCACGGAGTTCCAGATGCCGCCATCAGCTAGACGGGCTTCGTACCGACAGAAATGCAGCTCTGTGCGAAGACTCGCTGTGGTGGCTTGTGTGTTTACATCAAGACGGAATAGTGCAAGAACTCTATGCTAGTCTCTAGTTACTGCTCATCACTGGTGGAGCTTGTGACAGTTAGATGCAGACCTTTTTATTTACCACGGGAATTCACCACTGTTATTATAAACGGAGTTTACATTCCCCTCAGCGCTAATGCTAAGGAAGCGCTCTGTAAACTGTATGGGCTATGAGCGAACTGCAGAACACTCACCCTGACGGACTGTTTATTGTCACTGGAGATTTCAACCATGCAAATCTCAAAACAGTGCTCCCTAAATTCCATCAGTATGTGGACTTTGCAACGAGAGGGGCGAACACGCTTGATCTTGTTTAAACAAACATCCCAGGCGCGTAGCAGGTGGAGCCCCACCCCCACCTCGGCAACTCAGACCACATCAGCATACAGACCACTCGTCAGATGCACAAAACCGTTCCAGAACCAGGTGAAAACCTGGCCAGAAGGAGCCATCTCTGCTCTTCAGGACTGTTTTGCGTGTAGCATCACAGCATCAGTGACCAGCTACATCAGCAAGTGCATTGATGATGTCACCTTCTCCAAGACCATCACCAGACGCTCCAACCAGAAGCTGTGGATGACTGCGGAGGTGCGTGCACTACTGAGGACCCGAGACTCCACTTTCAGAGCAGGCGACAAGGCTGTCCTAAGAACAGCGAGGGGCAAACTGTCCCGGGCCATCAGAGAGGCAAAGCGCGCACGTGCCCAGAGAATCCACAGTCACTTCCAGGACAGCGGCGACACGCGGCGCATGTGGCAGGGCGTCTAGGCCATCACCAACTACAGGACAACATCAGTTGCCTGTGACAAAGATGCCTCCCTTCCAGATGCGCTGAACGACTTCTACGCTAGGTTTGAAGGACAGAACGACATGGTGGCGAGGAAGAACACTCCTCCTCCCAACGATCAGATGCTCTGTCTTACCACGGCTGATGTGAGGAAAACTCTACGTAGAGTCAACACACGGAAGGTTGCTGGACCAGACAACATTCCTGGAAGAGTGCTCAGAGGATGTGCAAACCAGCTGGCAGATGTTCTTCCCGACATCTTCAACATCTCTCTGAGCAGCGCCGTCGTTCCAACATGCTTCAAGGCCACCACCATCGTCCCCATGCCAAAGACGTCTTCAGTGTCCTGCCTCAATGACTACCATCCCATCGCACTCACAACCATCATC
Organism: Xyrauchen texanus; assembly: GCF_025860055.1. Lineage (NCBI taxonomy): Eukaryota > Metazoa > Chordata > Actinopteri > Cypriniformes > Catostomidae > Xyrauchen > Xyrauchen texanus. Next base: position 5,693,113 of record NC_068309.1, on the reverse strand, counting down.
ATGAAGTGCTTCGAGAGGCTCCTTATGAGGCACATTAAGACCCAGCTGCCCCCCTCACTAGACCCACTGCAGTTCGCATATCGTCCAAACCGTTCAACAGACGACACCATTGCCACCACCCTCCATCTGGCCCTCACCCACCTAGATAAAAAGGACTCATATGTTCGAATGCTGTTCATAGACTTCAGCTCAGCATTCAACACAATCATTCCTCAGCACCTGATTGGAAAGCTGAATCTGCTGGGCTTGGACACCTCCCTCTGCAACTGGATCCTGGACTTCCTGACTGGGAGACCTCAGTCAGACCGGATCGGGAACAGCATCTCCACCACCACCACACTGAGGACTGGGGCCCCCAAGGCTGTGTGCTCAGTCCACTGCTGTTCACTCTGCTGACTCACGACTGTGCAGCAATGCACAGCTCGAACCACTTCATTAAGTTTGCCGATGACACGACCGTGGTCAGCATACAGAGAGGAAGTGCAGCGGCTAACGGACTGGTGTAGAGCCAACAACCTGTCTCTGAATGTGGACAAAACAAAAGAGATGGTTGTTGACTTTAGGAAAGCACAAAGTGACAGCTCTCGGCTGAACATCGACGGCTCTTCTGTGGAGATCGTCAAGAGCACCAAATTCCTTGGTGTTCACCTGGCGGAGAACCACACCTGGTCCCTCAACACCAGCTCTATTACCAAGAAAGCCCAACAGCTTCTCTACTTTTAGCATTCTATCAACTCGTACAGCGAGAACAACAGCCATGAGTTTCAACCTCGGGATTGTCATCTGCTTTAATGGAGCAACTCTTGACTTTCCTAACATAAATGCAACTGCAGTCCTTTTTCCACTATTCACCAACTTCAAGTATGACACTGTCCCATAGCCACACTCACTGGCATCAGAGAAGTGGTGGAGCTGTGCATGTTTGGATGATCCAAAGTCCTTGGGCTTTACACACCAGTCTACTTTCATTTCTGCTATACAGTGCAAGTTAGCCAGTCATCTCGGCCATTACTGAGAGAAGACCTGTGGAATCTTATCATCCCAGCCAACATTGCACTCACTTGCACATCTCTTGGAGCACCTGATTTACAGGCAGAGTAAATGGTGAAAGAAACCCCATGGGGTCATAGATGGAACTAACCACAGACAACATGACACGTCTTGTGTGAGGATGCTCCTTTATGGATAACCTAAAGGTGAATTTATCCTTTTCCATGCACCAGTGCAGACCAAGTACTCTTTCCATTGGCATATCATCTTTATCCAAGTCAAGCTCTTTGATTGCCTTTGATCTATGTTCCTCTGGAATGCTGGACATAACGACGTGACTATTACTCATCTATTTTGATGATTTATATCCTCCCTTGGCACAAGCAGCAATGAGATTCTGAGCCATATGGAGTGCTTCAGCTTCTGTAGGAAAAGATGTTAAGCAGTCCTCCATATAAAAGTTCTGAAGAATAGTATTCAAAACACAAGGGTCAAACTGTGCTTGATGGTCTTGTACAATCCACCTCAATGCATAGTTAGCAAGGCTGGGTGAGGACACTGCCCCAAAAAGATTAACTTTCATCCTATATTCCATTAGCATTCTGTGTAACATCACCACTAGGATACCACGAAAACCACAAAGTTAACATATTTCTGAGAAACCTTTACCTGATGAATCATGGCTTTTATATCAAAACAACAGGCTCCTTTCTGAATCTTGTAAGAACTCCCAGCAGAGAGTTGGTGAGATAGGGACCCTGCAGCAGCTGACAGTTCAAAGGGGTTCCTTTAAACACTGCACCACAATTGAACACTACTCTTAGAGTTTTCTTTTTTTGATGATATACACTAGGGTGAGGTATGTATTAATCCTTACCATCTTCTCGTTTCAACTGGTGAGGTGGTACTACCATAGTACCTGCATATCCCTTGTCAATAACTTCAGACAGAAAAGATGTATACTCTTGCTGATATTCTTAATTTCTTTTAAACTTCCTTTGTAGACCCAGGGCACACTGTTCTGCAACACTGCGGTTGTTTGGCATGATGACATCAGGAGACTTAAAAGTTAAGTCTATACAATAATGACCCTCTTCAAACTTGATTGTGTTTTCCATTATTTACATGAACTGTTGGTCATTTCTGGACATGGTAACATCATTGTCAGACAGTTTCTCATTAAAATCATGATTATATTGAGCAATCAACAGATCCTCCAGCCTGGCAACTGAGATCTTGTTGGCAGTGACTACAGGACAGCCAGTCTTTCCTTTGTCACAATTACCACCTCTTAGTGGCTCATTCATGACCCACCTCAATAGGGTCTTGACAGCATAGGGTCCCCCGCCTTGGCTGTAAATGATTTCCCACGGTTCCATAAGATTTGATGCATTGATACCAATCAACTGTTCAACCTCTGCATTAATACTGGGGATTCTGATACTCTCCAGATATGGGTAATCCTTCAAGTCACCCTGTTATTTTTGCTCGCAGGCATTGACTCTTGAGTATACAGCTCTGGTAAATTCACAAAAGTCTGTCCATTTAGGCTTGAAATTTGAAGACAACAGAGAATGACCGGGTCTACCAACCTTTCTTTGCCTAAATTATGGAGCAGTATGGAGCTTCTTGTTCTTGTAAGATTCAGATTTCTGATAAGATGTTCTGTACATAAACTGGCTGAATTTCCAGGATCCAAAAACAGATTTTGCTTTAAATGTTGAACAGCTTCCTGTTTAACCAGATACTTCGAAATCTGATTAAAGCATACATTTTAAAACGCAGCAAACTACCTCCTTATTCTCACCCACACCAAAAGCAATTAACAGATTTAAAAACATTTCCTAAGACATATGACACTTTAATGTTGGGAATTATAAACACTCTATGTGTGAACAGGGGTATGTGTTTAACTGAAACCCGTGAGTGCCCGTTAGAAACTCATTATCGCTTGGATGCGCTTGTGAAAGGACTTTGATCAGAAAAATGTATGATTATTTGTGCTAAAGATACATTTGATATTTAATGCATGATATTTTATTTAAAATTTCATTGTGTTTGTAATGTAGGATTACATATATATAATTTATAGATGTGGACGGGGTCAGCTAAAATGAATGCATTCTCAAACCATTATATGTAAGGGAATTTGGGGTCTTGAAATATGTGAGCTATGAACTAAATTAAACTGTCCTTATTCTAGATTATTATGTAATGAAATATATATATATATATATATATAATTAAGATGAAATGTCTTAAGAGTTGTGCAAATCCAATGGACTTTTGGAAGCCTTACAAAGAACAAGTCTGCTTTAACTCTGTGTGGACGTTCAGAAGGTCACGCTGAGGGGCCTTTCTGACCAATTTCGATGCCTGGCCGGTAATTTATGATGTCAAAGAATTCCAGGGTTAAAAAGGTTGGATTTTCTTAGATTCAAATCATGTCACTGCAATTCACTGCATTTATAATACTTTATTTTTGTTAACTGTTGATATTTAAAGCAGATGTGAGTTTTGCTGCATAACCGTAGTCTTTGTTTTAGAAACACATCACACTGTTAAATGTCAAATAACAACACTAAAATGACATGAAATGCATCACTGTGTTATAGTAACATAACCATGTTTGGCCATGTCATATGTCATAAAAATTTATTCTTTATCTTTAAAAGTGAACATCTGAATGCGTTTGCTTCACAGCCAATATCTACGGTTTTAGAAACACAGATTTGTTAAAAGTAAAAATGTAAGACATTTTTTGTTAGAGCTATAGCTAAAATAAAATACATTATTGTGTTTTAGTAAAATAAACCTATATGCCAAACATTAGTTCCCCTTCTCTCACTCACTCAAAGTTGTGTTGATGTAGTGATGCTAGGGGTCGAACTTGAGAGCCCCGATCATCTCAGATCTTTGAGAAAAGGCCAATGAAAATTAGCGAGTGGAATTCGCATGCCACTCCCCCGGACATACAGGTACATGCAGATTCATTCAGATTTGTTTCTTCGGAGCTGAGCGGTTGTTCTAGCAGCGAGCTGAATACTACTGCTGTTCCATTCACCTCTACAGAAGTGTATGCTGTTGGATATATGGCGCATTCTAGCGGCTTTCTCTCCTGCATGGCAACTGCAGATTCGCCCCTGGGCGCTTTGACAGCGCTAATAAAGAGTAAAATATATATTTTTTCTGCTAATAGAATATATTTCATAAAAGAGCACACACATTGACATTGAATGTCTTTTTAAAAGACACGTCTTTTTAAAGATGCCTTTTTGTCCTTGTGTGATTCATGGGTGCGATCCGTCTCCGCCTCCGACGGCCACAGGCCATTATGGATGGCTCATGGACTTTCCTCCATCTCGTCCATTCTGATTTTCACTTCAATTTCGCGCATCATAAGAATCACGTGACTGCAAACAAGCTATTTCACGAGTACCTGTAGCACGTTTTTGGGTAGCTGGTGTGGAGGGAGAGGGAGATATTTGACAAGAGGGTCTGTGGTACATTAACAGCAGCCACATGGTCACTGCACACTGAGACATCACCAGGCTTCTTTATGGTCATTTAAAACATATACATTACACAAAATATCTCTTAACTACAAAGAGAATTCAGTGTGCATCCCCTGCTCTGTTACTATATTGTCAGCTGCGCTGCTCCAGACAGCGATGTATATTTGGGGGTATTTACACTTGGTCACTTAATGGATTTTTACTGATTGGCCTCTGACTGTATAAACACATTCTCACACTTGGCCACATAAATGTGTCTCCGCCACAAATATATGACATCGTTGCTTCAGTGCTTTTCATGTCGAACGTGCTTTTTAAAAACTATCAGTTAGGTTCCTTCCCTTCTCCAAACCCTTCTCTTCTCATGATTCTGGTAAAAGTTCACCTTAGTTTTATCTGTCCAATGAAGTGTTCAAGAACTTGGTAGGCTTTTTTCTGAACAGTCTAATCTGGACTTCCTATTCTTCAGGATTACCAGTGGTTTACACCTTGTGTATTTCCCTTCATGAAATCTTATCTTGATTGTAGACATTGATAATGATACGCCTACCTCCTGGAGAGTGTTCTTGACTTGACTTGTTGTTGTGAAGTGTTTTTTCTTGATCAAGGAACGAATTTTGTGATCCTCCACCACAGTTGCCTTCCATGGTTGTCCAAGCCTTTGGGTGATCACCAGTGTGTTCTTTCTTTTTAAGAATGTACTAAATTGTTAATTTGGACACTCCTAAGATTTCTGCTGTCTCTCTGATGTATTTAAAAAAAACAAACATTTAAGCCTAATTTCAGAGACTGACAAACCCCCCAAGCCAGATTCCCAGTGAAATGCTCTCAGACAGCAAGTGCAGTGAGTTTGCTTCTTTCTTCTCTGAAAAGTGTTGAAAAGTGTTCAACTGATTAGAAGCAGATCTCCTAGAAATGATAAACTCCTCACTTCTCTCTGGGAATTTTCCAAACTCCCTGAAAACTGCAGTTGTCAAGCCCCTCTTGAAAAAGAGCAATCTGGATAAGACCATATTAAGCAACTATAGACGGATCTCAAATCTTCCTTTCATAGGCAAGATCATTGAAAAAGTTGTGTTCAATCAGCTGAACAAATTCTTGAACTCGAATGGATACTTTGACAATTTTCAATCTGGTTTCCGATCGCATCACAGCACAGAGACAGCGCTCATAAAGATAATAAACGATATTCGCTTAAATACTGATACAGGCAAACTATCAGTACTGGTACTACTCGACCTCAGTGCTGCATTTGACACTGTTGATCACAACATACTTCTTGACAGGCTGGAAAACTGGGTGGAGCTTTCTGGGATGGTCCTAAAATGGTTCAGGTCATACTTAGAAGGGAGAGGTTATTATGTGAGTATAGGAGACCATAAATCTGAGTGGACGTCCATGACATGTGGAGTCCCTCAAGGCCCAATTCTTGCACCACTCCTGTTCAACCTGTATATGCTCCCAATGAGCCAAATAATGAGAGAATCAAATTGCTTACCACACCTATGCAGACGACACACAGATCTACTTAGCCCTATCACCTAACGATTACAGCCCCATTGACTCCCTGTGCCAATGCATTGATGAAGTAAACAGTTGGATGTGCCAAATCTTTCTTCAGTTAAACAAAGACAAAACTGATGTCATTGTTCTCAAGGTGAATGCATACCTTGACGCTAGGGGTCAAACAACTAAAAATCAAGTCAGGAATCTTGGTGTGTCTCTAGAGTCAGACCTTAGTTTCAGTAGTCATGTCAAAGCAATAACTAAATCAGCATACTATCATCTGAAAAATATTGCAAGAATTAGATGCTTTGTTTCCAGTCAAGACCTAGAGAAACTTGTGCATGCATTCATCACCATCAGGGTGGATTATTGTAATGGACTCCTCACTGGCCTTCCCAAAAAGACCATAAGACAGTTGCAGCTCATACAGAACGCTGCTGCCAGGATTCTGAGCAGAACCAGAAAATATGAACATATCACACAGTCCTCAGGTCTTTACACTGGCTCCCAGTTACATTTAGGATTGATTTTAAAGTATTATTACTGGTATATAAATCACTCAATGGGCTAGGACCTCAATATATTGCAGATATGCTCACTGAATATAAACCCAACAGATCAATCAGATCATTAGGATCACATCAGCTAGAAATACCAAGGGTTCACTCTAAGCAAGGAGAGTCTGCTTTTAGCTATTATGCCAGCTGCAGCTGGAACCAGCTCCCAGAAGAGATCAGATGTGCTCCTACAGTAGTCACATTCAAATCCAGACTCAAAACACATCTGTTTAGCTGTGCATTTACTGAATGAGCACTGTGCCACTGTGTGTCCGACTGTTTGTACTGTATTTTATTTTATATTCTAAACTGTTTCAATTATTCTTATTTTTTTATTCTTATTTTAATCTCTTCTATGTAAAGCACTTTTAATTACCATTGTGTATGAAATGTGCTATATAAATAAACTTGCCTTGCCTTGCCTAATGATTGCTAGCTTAACTTGCATTGACAGCTCTTTGGACATCAAAGTTTACAGCATTGGCTTTTAAATACAAATTCCTAATTTGGAATCAGCTCCAGACCTTTTAACTGTTTAATAACAGAAATAACCTGGGAACAGCCCACACCTGACCATGAAAAGTCTTCTCAGTCCATTTTCCCATTAGTTTAGAACCACTGAAAATGGGGTCTGTATAAAACATGCTGTAATTCCTAAAACGTTCAACCAATTTGAATGTGAATAACTACAAATTAAAGCAGACAGTCTGCACTTTAATCACATTAATTTCAAAACGTACAAAGCCAAAATTATTTAATAAACTTTCTTAAAACTCCTTCCTTCCCAACATGGTTCTATGTGGTTTAATTTAAGTCCGCTTCTGATATGGGAGATGGCCAATCATAGTTTAGAAACCTGTTAAAACCAATAAAAGAATGGTTAATAATGTTCTTTTTTTAAAAAAAAATACAGTACTCTTAGATAAGGGTGGGTGATATACAACTTGTGTTCCAAGATCTCGCAAGAAAAAGAAGCACAAAACAAGCAAAAATAAGCAATTAAGTGTTAAGTGTGGGGGAATTATCAGCATAGAAATCATAACCTATACAGTAGCATATATAAAATAATATAATGCTGACACCGGTACGAATAAAGCTCAGAGCGGTTTGAGTAGGACTGGTTACACAGTTAAGGAGTACCACCTGTTTTCTCCAGGGGGCAGTATGCGAAACTCGCTGTTTTGGCAACACACAGCTTATAAAGAGAACAAACCACACTTACAGAGAGCACATTCTTGCATTCAAACTCCCTCGCTCTGCCCCCTTGAGCTCGTACGCTCTTTTTCCTCCCTCGGGCTTCCACGCCCGGTTTTGCTATTACGAGCTCTCGCTCGTAAACTATCTCCCCCCTCTGACTCACATGCCCGCTTCATCCAGAACATTATGACCACCTGCACTCACGCGCTTCCAATCCCCACACATTAGTGACACCTGCACTCGTCTCATCACTGATATTCGTTACACCCGCACCGCTCGTTAGTTCCTCTATTTAACTCACTATCCTTTCGTTTGTTTGGGGTTGATTATTGTGTTTAGTTTCCCGTATATTTGCCCCCCCCCCGCTAGTCTCGTCTAGTTTTGATCTCCTCTTGATTACCCCCCTTAGCTTGCCAGCTCCATTGTTCCCCTAGTACCCCAGTCTGTTCTACTTGTTTGTTTACCCGCCTCTCGATCCTGTTTACCCCGGCTTTGACCCTCGCTCCCCTCGACTACTCTCCCGGATTTGCCCCTTTACTCTCTTTGATTCCCCGGCTTTTGACCCTACGCTTCCCTTGACTACTCTTCACTGGATTTGCCCCTTGATTGTACTTTTGCCTGCCTGCAATAAAACGCAGTTTGACTTACATTGTGACTGTCTCATCTTGTGTGTGTGTGTGCGGGTTACTGAATAACCAACCTCACCGTAGACAGTCACAATGCGTCACTCCACGGATTCGCGCAGCTCTCTAGAGCGGATTTTCGTGGCGCGTTCTGTGCGCGGATTTGCGGCTGGGAGAGATGACCACGCACTCACGGCCCAGGGACAGCAGGTACGCACTTTGTTTGATTTTTGTCACCCTGTTCTACCTGTGTCTGTCCCTGAGCCCGTTTATGCTCCCAGCGCATTTCTGAGCGCCGTGAGTTCTTCGGGCGCTTACCTAGAGTTTTCCGAGCAAGGCAGTGGTTGTGTAACTCATAACCCCGCCCTTGGCATTATGGAGCCAGCAGCCCGACTCGTGGGTTTGCGCCAGGGGAGCCAATCCTTGGAGGCTTATATTATGGATTTTTGTGTCCTGGCGTACCAGGTGAATTTTAATGAGGTGGCTCTGAAGACCATTTTTCAATGTGGACTGAATGAGCCAACCTCATCATTAATGCCTGGTGGTCGCTGCTCTCTCAACCTGGCTCAGTTTATTGACCTCGCCCTACTGTACGCTGGTTCCTCGTTTACTGTGGTGGAGGCAGACACTGAACCAGCGCTCCATACCACGGCCCTCGTCTTGAAGCCTGTCACGGCCCCAGTCCCGAAGCCTTACACGGCCCCAGTCCCGAAGCCTTACCCGGCCCCAGTCCCGAAGCCTTACCCGGCCCCAGTCCCGAAGCCTGTCACGGCCCCAGTCCCGAAGCCTGTCACGGCCCCAGCCTCGAAGCCTGCCAAGGCCAACGAGCCAGCGCCCATGCCCGCCACGGCCAACGAGCCAGCGCCCATGCCCGCCACGGCCAACGAGCCAGCGCCCATGTCTGCCACGGTCAGCCAGCCAGCGCCTGTAGCCTCGACCGTCCCCATGGCCACATCCCCTGTTGGCCGAAGACGTCAGAGAAGGAAGAGGGCCCCTTCTCCCCAGTCTCGTCTTGTGCTCAAGACCGCAGAGGTTCCCTCAGAGTCTTCCACGACTCTGCCAGCCTCTGCTCCGCCCTCAGAGTCTTCCACGGCTCTGCCGGGTTCTGCTCCGCCCTCAGAGTCTTCCACGGCTCTGCCGGGTTCTGCTCCGCCCTCAGAGTCTTCCACGGCTCTGCCGGGTTCTGCTCCGCCCTCAGAGTCTACCACGGCTCTGTCAGCCTCTGCTCGCCCCTCAGAGCCCTCCCAGGACTCCGCCTCACGAGCCTCCCAGGGCTCCTCCTCTCGAGCCTCCCAGGGCTCCTCCTCTCGAGCCTCCTAGGGCCCCTCCTCACGAGCCTCCTAGGGCTCCTCCTCACGAGCCTCCCAGAGCTCTACCCCTCAAGTCCCTCAGGGCTCCCCCTCCTTCCAAGCCTCTCACGGCTTCGCCTCTCGAGTCTCTCAGGGCTCCATCCCTCGAGTCTTTCATGGCTCCACCCCTCAAGCCTCTCACGGCTTCGCCTCTCGAGTCTTTCAGGGCTCCATCCCTCGAGTCTTTCACGGCTCCACCCCTCAAGCCTCTCACAGCTTCGCCTCTCGAGTCTTTCAGGGCTCCATCCCTCGAGTCTTTCATGCTCCACCCATCAAGCCTCTCACGGCTTCGCCTCTCGAGTCTCTCAGGGCTCCTCCCCCTCTCAAGCCTCTCAGGGCTTCCCCTCTCAAGTCTTTCATGGCTCCACCCCTCAAGCCTCTCACGGCTTTGCCTCTCGAGTCTCTCAGGGCTCCTCCCCCTCTCAAGCCTCTCAGGGCTTCCCCTCTCGAGTCTTTCATGGCTCCACCCCTCAAGCCTCTCACGGCTTCGCCTCTCGAGTCTCTCAGGGCTCCTCCGCCTCTCAGGGCTCTGCCCCTCGAGTCTTTCATGGCTCCACCCCTCAAGCCTCTCACGGCTTCGCCTCTCGAGTCTCTCAGGGCTCCTCCCCCTCTCAAGCCTCTCAGGGCTTCCCCTCTCGAGTCTTTCAGGGCTCCTCCTCCTCTCAGGGCTTCGTCTCTCGAGTCTTTCATGGCTCCCCCCTCAAGCCTCTCGAGCCTTCCAGGGCTCGGCCACTAGAGGCTCCTATGGCTCTGCCTCCCGAGCCTCCTACGGCTCCCCCTCCAGAGCCTCCTATGGGTCCACCTCCCGAGCCTCTCATGGCTCTGCTCCCAAAGACTCCAGAGCTTCCTAGGGCTCCGCCTCTCGAGCCTTCCACGGCTCCACCACCCGAGCCTCCTACGGCTCTGCTCCCTAAGACTCCAGAGCCTTCTAGAGATTCGCCTCCCGAGCCTCCTGCGGCTCCGCCTCCCAAGCCTCCTACGGCGCCACCTCCCCCGGCTCTGCCTCCAGAGCCTACCAGGGCTTCACCTCTGGAGCCTCCTACGGCGCCACCTCCATGGGCTCCACTTCCTGAGCCTTCCAGGCCTTCGCCCCTAAAGCCTCCCTTGGCTCCACCTCCAGAGCCTTCTAGGCCTTCGCCCCTAAAGCCTCCTTCGGCTCCACCTCCAGAGCCTTCCAGGCCTTCGCCCCTAAAGCCTCCTTCGGCTCCACCTCCGGAGCCTTCCAGAACCTCACCTCCAGAGCCACCTACGGTGCCGCCTCTGACGGCTCCGCCTTTCACGGCTCAGCCCGGACTTCCTGACCCTCTACCTGTCCTGTGGCCTCTTCCCTGGCCTCCGGACCCTATTCCTGTCCGGTGGTCACCTTCCAGACCCCCGGACCCAGTCCCTGTTCTCCAGTCGCCTTCCAGACCCCCTGACCCAGTCTCTGCCCTAAGGCTGCCCCCTAGATCTCCCGACCACCCGCCTGTCCGCTATGTTCCCCTTGACCTTGCCTTGAAACTGCCCATTGACCCCATGGACTGTTTCATTTCCCTTGGTACCTTCTATCCCCCTTGGACTGCCCTCATTTTGTTTGTGTGTTTTGTGGGTTTTCGGTTCAGGGGTGTTTTGTTTGTTGGGATCATCCTGCACCGCCTCCCGTGGCCGTCAGGAGCCGTCCTATTCAGAGGGGGGAGTACTGTCACGAACCCCGCTCCCTCGCTCCGCCCCCTCGAGCTTCCACGCTCGTTCTGCCCCCTTGAGCTTGTACGCTCTTTTTCCTCCCTCGGGCTTCCACGCCCGTTTTGCTTTTACGAGCTCTCATGCTCATTAGCAGGTCTCCCTCCTCGCTCGCTCCTCTGCCCCATCTCCGCTTCCTCGAGCACGCACACGTGCACTCCGTGAGCGTGCTCGCTTCCCGCTCCCTCGCTCCGCCCCCTTGAGCTCGTACGCTCTTTTTCCTCCCTCGGGATTCCACGCCCGGTTTTGCTATTACGAGCTCTCGCTCGTAAACTATCTCCCCCCTCTGACTCACATGCCCGCTTCAGCCAGAACATTATGACCACCTGCACTCACGCGCTTCCAATCCCCACACACTAGTGACACCTGCACTCGTCTCATCACTGATATTCGTTACACCCGCACCGCTCGTTAGTTCCCCTATTTAACTCACTATCCTTTAGTTTGTTTGGGGTTGGTTATTGTGTTTAGTTTCCCGTATATTTGCCCCCGCTAGTCTCGTCTAGTTTTGATCTCCTCTTGATTACCCCCCTTAGCTTGCCAGCTCCATTGTTCCCCTAGTACCCCAGTCTGTTCTACTTGTTTGTTTACCCGCCTCTCGATCCTGTTTACCCCGGCTTTGACCCTCGCTCCCCTCGACTACTCTCCCGGATTTGCCCCTTTACTCTCTTTGATTCCCCGACTTTTGACCCTACGCTTCCCTTGACTACTCTTCACTGGATTTGCCCCTTGATTGTACTTTTGCCTGCCTGCAATAAAACGCAGTTTGACTTACATTGTGACTGTCTCATCTTGTGTGTGTGTGTGCGGGTTACAAACTTTTTGTATTATGTTTTTTAATAAAAAATGGTGTGCCTGAATAATGTAATGTATTCTTATTTGTTTTATATATTTATATATTATTTATAATTATTTTATTATAACTAATTATTTCATCGTTATATATTTACATTTACATTTATGCATTTGGCAGACGCTTTTATCCAAAGCGACTTACAGTGCACTTATTACAGGGACAATCCCCCCGGAGCAACCTGGAGTTAAGTGCCTTGCTCAAGGACACAATGGTGGGGGCTGTGGGGATTGAACCAACGACCTTCTGATTAACAGTTGTGTGCATTAGACCACTACGCCACCACCACTCCATATATTGAATTATTGTTCCCCTTCTGTCACTCACTCGATGTTGTGTTGATGTAGTGACACTAGGGGTCGATCTTGAGAGCCCTAATCACCTCTGCATGCCACTCTCCCGGACATGTGGGTATAATAGGGAGCTGGAATGCAGGATTCATTCAGATTTTTCTTCGGAGCCAAGCTGTTGTACTATCAGCGAGCTGAATACTACTGCAGTTCCATTCACTTCTACATAAGTGTATGCTGTTGGATATACGCCGCATTCCAGTGGCTTTCTCTCCTTCTGCATGCCAACTGCAGATTTGTCCCTGGGCACTTCGACAGTGCTACTACTTAAGAGTATATTTTCTGCTAAAAGAATATATTTCTTAAAAGAGCACATACGTTGCTGTTGAACGTCTTTTAAAGACGTGTCTTTTTAAAGATGCTTTTCCATCCTTGTGATTCCTGGATGCGATCGTTAAGCTGTTAATACTCAGTTTGAAGCATTGGCATTTCCTGCAATTAATTATGAGTTTCAATGGCTTCCTTGGACAATGTTTCAAAACTCCTGAAATATTTTTGCACATCAGAAACTGTTTCTTTGGTCACTTTTCCAGAAAGAATATCATTGACCCTTTGTTTAACTATTTCCTTGAGCGAACTTTGATTTACATTGCTTTTGCAAATTCTCAATATACAATGAAACACCCTTGTCAGCCATTTTGTTATTCTTTTCTCGGTTTCAACATATATATATATATATATATATATATACAATAAATACAGAATCTCACAAAAGTGAGTACACCCCTTGGGCCCTATTTTAAGAGCCCTAAGCTCAGCGATATGCGATATGTCCCGCCTGGTCTCATGAAATGTACATGACAATGGCAAAAGTTTTGCAAACCAAAATGACATGCTTCATTGGACGTTTGTCTGCAGTTTCCCAGTAAAATGTCCAGTGGGGGGTGCCAAAAGTGGGTGAAATAATGTTGTATTCAGATGAGGTTTTTAAGATGAATATTAGTTTGATATTAAACCTAACTGATAGTGTTTAAAAAGCACATTCGACATGAAAACCACTGAAGCAACCATGTCATGCAGTGTCACTTCTATGGCACTTTCACTTTAAGTTTTGGGCTCAATCCTCAGTCTCCTAGTCCAAAGTTCAACAGTCTATCAGGTGAGCTACAGTGCAAGTTAATTGCACTGGTGTAAGTGGGGAGGGTGGGTCTGTAATACAAGCATTACAACGTGTTGTTTTTCAAATGATGTTTGAGGTATAGGGTGTGAGATATAGAACAAAAAATATGTGTTTATAAAGTCCTAAACAGTCACAGTACCTGCAAATTGTAAAAGTGAATGAAATGCGCCATTGTTGTAGTGCCTCTAGTGGTCATTTCACCAGGAAACTGCAGCAAACGTATAAAGTGGCATGTGAAACTCAGTTTGCAAAAATGTAGTTATAGTAATGTTCATTCTATGAGACTAGGTTGGATATGCTGAACATATGCCCATTAACTTATGACGTTTTTTCTCTCTATAACATTTCCAATATAAATAAAGACAACCTATTCATGTGAATTTGGTAGGTTCAATGGGCTGTATGTGTGACACACCAAAAGAATGTACACATTTGGATGTGCCTTATAGCTGCTGGGTATTACGTGCAGCGCAGACCTGTTTCTCCCATCTCTTCATTCTGTCCTGTTTTAACAGGTATGACTGTGGACAAAATAACACAAAATATATCAGGTTGCATAACACACACGTATATGCATGTGTTGTCATTAGTTTATATGCTCTGATTTGTGATAAGATGTCAAATTTGATGATCATCCGCCATTTTGGGAACCCCGGTGTGGTGCGCTCAATTAATGTAATTAATTTACCTCAAACAGGCTCCAGTTACCATCTTAGAGTGTTCATTATTAATTTTTACTCTTATAATACAGTATCTGTGTTGGGTTCCATGAGTTCATAAATGTACTAAGTTAATGCACTTTCCCAGTCATTAACATTAATGGTACAAGTAATCATTTCAGGTAATATTACATTGTTTCCTGATATGTAAAGGAGAATATGCAAATTAATGCAAAGTGGTGACGTTGTTAAAGATCAAACAAATAAGATTTGAAGAATAAATATGTGTATTACATAAATATCTCAAGTAATAATTGCCTTACAAGTTAAATCACGTAAAACATTTATGTGTGTGTAAATACATTTTGGCTTATCTTTATAGATGCAAAGAGTCAAGTTTATAGGTTTATTTGAAAACCTAATGTCAATGTGAATTCTGTGAACAAGAGAATTAGTGAGAAAGGAGATGTATATTGATTGTGGGGAAAAAAAACAAATGCCATATCTTGGTTTTGAAGTAACAAAAGAAAATAAAATTCCTTTATTGTTTAAAACAATGTGGAAAAACATTTAAATCAATATAGCTGCTGGGGATTACGTGCAGCACAAACCTGTTTCTCCAGTCTCTTCATTCTGTCTTGTTTTAACAGGTTTATTCTCATCTGTCAGCCCGGTCTAATAAACGGGGTGTGCCACATATGCTGTGCATCCCCTGCTCTGTTACTATATTCCATATACAGCGATGTATATTTGGGGGTATTTACACTTGGTCACTTAATGCATTTTTACTGATTGGCCTCTGACTGTATAAACACATTCTCACACTTGGCCACATAAATGTGTCTCCGCCACAAATATATGACATAGTTGCTTCAGTGCTTTTCATGTCGAACGTGCTTTTTAAAAACTATCAGTTAGGTTCCTTCCCTTCTCCAAACCCTTCTCTTCTCATCATTCTGGTAAAAGTTCACCTTAGTTTTATCTGTCCAATGAAGTGTTCAAGAACTTGGTAGGCTTTTTTTCTGAACAGTCTAATCTGGCCTTCCTATTCTTGAGGATTACCAGTGGTTTACACCTTGTGTATTTCCCTTCATGAAATCTTATCTTGATTGTAGACATTGATAATGATACACCTACCTCCTGGAGAGTGTTCTTGACTTGACTTGTTGTGAAGTGGTTTTTCTTGATCAAGGAACTAATTTTGTGATCCTCCACCACAGTTGCCTTCCATGGTTGTCCAAGCCTTTGGGTGATCACCAGTGTGTTCTTTCTTTTTAAGAATGTACTAAATTGTTAATTTGGACACTCCTAAGATTTCTGCTGTCTCTCTGATGTATTTTAAAAAAAGATTTTAAGCCTAATTTCAGAGACTGACAAACCCCCCAAGCCAGATTCCCAGTGAAATGCTCTCAGACAGCAAGTGCAGTGAGTTTGCTTCTTTCTTCTCTGAAAAAATCAATAATATCAGAAAGGAGATCAGCACATCCTTGAGTTGTGCTGGGGTCAGACAAATCAAACCACAACCTGAGAAAGTAGTTACTATGTCTGATTTCAAAGAAATTGATGGCAACATTTTGGAAGAAACCGTACAGCACCTTAAAACATCAACCTGCTCCCTTGATGCACTTCCCACATCTTTTTTCAAAAGTGTGTTCAACTGATTAGAAGCAGATCTCCTAGAAGTGATAAACTCCTCAATTCTCTCTGGGAGTTTTCCAAACTCCCTGAAAACTGCAGTTGTCAAGCCCCTCTTGAAAAAGATCAATCTGGATAAGACCATATTAAGCAACTATAGACCGATCTCAAATCTTCCTTTCATAGGCAAGATCATTGAAAAAGTTTTCTTCAATCAGCTGAACAAATTCTTGAACTCGAATGGATACTTTGACAATTTTCAATCTGGTTTCCGATCGAATCACAGCACAGAGACAGCGCTCATAAAGATAATAAACGATATTCGCTTAAATACTGATACAGGCAAACTATCAGTACTGGTACTACTCGACCTCAGTGCTGCATTTGACACTGTTGATCACAACATACTTCTTGACAGGCTGGAAAACTGGGTGGGGCTTTCTGGGATGGTCCTAAAATGGTTCAGGTCATACTTAGAAGGGAGAGGTTATTATGTGAGTATAGGAGACCATAAATCTGAGTGGACGTCCATGACATGTGGAGTCCCTCAAGGCCCAATTCTTGCACCACTCCTGTTCAACCTGTATATGCTCCCAATGAGCCAAATAATGAGAGAGAATCAAATTGCTTACCACACCTATGCAGACGACACACAGATCTACTTAGCCCTATCACCTAACGATTACAGCCCCATTGACTCCCTGTGCCAATGCATTGATGAAGTAAACAGTTGGATGTGCCAAATCTTTCTTCAGTTAAACAAAGACAAAACTGAAGTCATTGTTCTCAAGGTGAATGCATACCTTGACGCTAGGGGTCAAACAACTAAAAATCAAGTCAGGAATCTTGGTGTGTCTCTAGAGTCAGACCTTAGTTTCAGTAGTCATGTCAAAGCAATAACTAAATCAGCATACTATCATCTGAAAAATATTGCAAGAATTAGATGCTTTGTTTCCAGTCAAGACCTAGAGAAACTTGTGCATGCTTTCATCACCAGCAGGGTGGATTATTGTAATGGACTCCTCACTGGCCTTCCCAAAAAGACCATAAGACAGTTGCAGCTCATACAGAACACTGCTGCCAGGACTCTGAGCAGAACCAGAAAATATGAACATATCACACAGTCCTCAGGTCTTTACACTGGCTCCCAGTTACATTTAGGATTGATTTTAAAGTATTATTACTGGTATATAAATCACTCAATGGGCTAGGACCTCAATATATTGCAGATATTCTCACTGAATATAAACCCAACAGATCAATCAGATCATTAGGATCACATCAGCTAGAAATACCAAGGGTTCACTCTAAGCAAGGAGAGTCTGCTTTTAGCTATTATGCCAGCCGCAGCTGGAACCAGCTCCCAGAAGAGATCAGATGTGCTCCTACAGTAGTCACATTCAAATCCAGACTCAAAACACATCTGTTTAGCTGTGCATTTACTGAATGAGCACTGTGCCACTGTGTGTCCGACTGTTTGTACTGTATTTTATTTTATATTCTAAACTGTTTCAATTATTCTTATTTTTTTTATTCTTATTTTAATCTCTTCTATGTAAAGCACTTTTAATTACCATTGTGTATGAAATGTGCTATATAAATAAACTTGCCTTGCCTTGCCTAATGATTGCTAGCTTAACTTGCATTGACAGCTCTTTAGACATCAGAGTTTACAGCAATGGCTTTTAAATACAAATTCCTCATTTGGAATCAGCTCCAGACCTTTTAACTGTTTAATAACAGAAATAACCTGGGAACAGCCCACACCTGACCATGAAAAGGCTTCTCAGTCCATTTTCCCATTAGTTTAGAACCACTGAAAATGGGGTCTGTGTATAAAACATGCTGTAATTCCTGAAACATTCAACCAATTTGAATGTGAATAACTACAAATTAAAGCAGACAGTCTGCACTTTAATCACATTAATTTCAAAACGTACAAAGCCAAAATTATTTAATAAACTTTCTTAAAACTCCTTCCTTCCCAACATGGTTCTATGTGGTTTAATTTAAGTCCGCTTCTGATATGGGAGATGGCCAATCATAGCTTAGAAACCTGTTAAAACCAATAAAAGAATGGTTAATAATGTTCTTTTTTTAAAAAAAAAAATACAGTACTCTTAGATAAGGGTGGGTGATATACAACTTGTGTTCCCAGATCTCGCAAGAAAAAGAAGCACAAAACAAGCAAAAATAAGCAATTAAGTGTCAAGTGTGGGGGAATTATCAGCATAGAAATCATAACCTATACAGTAGCATATATAAAATAATATAATGCTGACACCGGTACGAATATAGCTCAGAGCGGTTTGAGTAGGACCGGTTACACAGTTAAGGAGTACCACCTGTTTTCTCCAGGGGGCAGTATGCGAAACTCGCTGTTTTGGCAACACACAGCTTATAAAGAGAACAAACCACACTTACAGAGAGCACATTCTTGCATTCAAACACAGCATGATGAAGTGTAAATCTGAATGCAGGTATCTCAAGGCGTGTTTTACTTTGTTTAACATGTTTCAAACTTTGTTTAACTTGACACAGCGACCTAAAAACAATATGTTTATGACTAAATGCAACAGAGACACTCCAGAAGAATTCGTCTGATGCATGTGTACTTTGACGTGTCCTTAAACAACCCCTTATAATAAATCATGTACTGAAATTAATTTGCAAAATGGATTGCTCTGAACTGTAGGCCAATGATAGACTTGTATTCAATAATATGAAAATAAACAATATATTGCATTCTAATGCAACTTTTTGTATTATGTTTTTTAATACAAACTTGTGTGCCTAAATAATGTAATGTATTCTTATTTTTTTAATATATTTATTTATTATTTATAATTATTTCAATATAACTAATTATTTCATCGTTATATATTGAATTATTGTTCCCCTTCTGTCACTCACTCGATGCTGTGTTGATGTAGTGACACTAGGGGTCGATCTTGAGAGCCCCAATCACCTCAGATCTTTATCTTAGGGAATTTGCATGCCACTCTCTCGGACATGTGGGTATAAAAGGGAGCTGGAATGCAGGATTCATTCAGATTTTTCTTCGGAGCCGAGCAGTTGTACTATCAGCGAGCTGAATACTACTGCAGTTCCATTCACTTCTACAGAAGTGTATGCTGTTGGATATACGCCGCATTCCAGTGGCTTTCTCTCCTTCTGCATGCCAACTGCAGATTTGTCCCTGGGCACTTTGACAGTGCTACTTAAGAGAATATTTTTTGCTAAAAGAATATATTTCTTAAAAGAGCACATACGTTGCTGTTGAACGTCTTTTAAAGACGTGTCTTTTTAAAGATGCTTTTCCGTCCTTGTGATTCCTGGATGCAATCGTTATCTCTCCACCTCCGACGGCCATGGGCGCTGCCTAACGTGTCTGGGCAGCGATCACAACGAGGCAGCATTTGTGGATGGCTCATGTTCTCATTGCGATAATATGACCATGGCAAAGTTGCAGTTGCGGCATTCCTACTTCAAATGGGGGAAAGCCACTCCAGCCGCCGTGGTTTCACCAGGTAATGCCCCGCAGACCTCCCATTCCCCAGCATGCTCGTTTGCACCCATCCGGTTCCGAAATGAGACCAGCCTTCCTCACGGCCAGCTTGACGTCTGTTTCGGGGCCCGCGAGCTGAACGAGTCTTCTTGCTGCATTGGAGTGCGCAATGGCAATGTCGGACGCTGAGGACTCGGCTGGGCTGCCACCTTCGGGTCTGCCTGCCCAGTCTGATGCCAATGCAGAGCTGACCGCCATGCTTGCCCGGGTGCTGCGAGTATCGGGTTGGACTGGAACTATCCAGCCTCCCCTGAGCGCTCACGGCTTGATGATTGATTCCTGGGTTCGGGACACAGTTGAGGACTTCGCCCAGCAGTTCTCAGCGGTGAAAAAGGGAGGGCATCCAGCACATCTTGCCCTGGTGCGGCTCAAGATCCTGCACCCATCTGCTCGCCGAGGGCGCCCCCCTGCTGCATTGAAAGCTCCACCTCAACCCGAGCCCAGTTCTCTGCCCCAGCGTAGAGCCCCCGCAGGAAGCTGACGCCCTCCTTCTTCTGGGCCAGCACGAGGACCTGGAAGGCTCCTAAGTGCCCCTGAGACGGACAACCCAGGGAGCAAGACGTCTGCTACGGAGCTGGTATCCAGACCACTCCATCCCCCGTTGGAGGGCCGGGAGGTAAATCTTTTGTTACGATACCTGAATTTCTGAAGGTACCAGAGTACCGAGTACCGGGTCTACCTGGTTCCCAATCAGAGTCGGGAACTTTCGAACGCTCACAACAAGCAAAATATTGCGACAAGCAAAGTAGCTACTGCTGCGGAGTCTCAACGTAATCTTGTCAAAAAGAAAAGTGGAAAAAGCCAGTTTTGGAAATTCTTTGGATTTGAGGCTGATGAAAAGGGAAACATCATAGATCAGCAAAAACCTATTTGTAAACGCTGCTTTCACAATTTTCTGACGAAAGGAGGAAACACATCAAACTTAATAAAGCACCTGAAAGCCAGACACCCGGATTATTTCATGCAAATACATCAGGTGAGTTTAAAAGCATATTATCATTTGTATTAGGGCTGAATCGAGAAAATTTTTCGTTGTCGAATGGTCGTTGATCTCATTTGATGAAGTGAGAGCTGCAGTTCACTTCTGACGGAGAAGAGGAAGAATTACACAGATCAGTCCAGATGCACTCTAAACTTTCACAGTTTCATCTTATGTAGATCCCAAAGTATTAGGGAATTATTTATAAAAAAAAATTAAAAAAAATAAAGGTAAATTCTGAAGCACTCTCGTTGTGGAATAAGCGGAGCCGGAGCTCTTTAAAGGAAACATCCCGGCATTACATCTTAAATGCAGTAAAATTTTATGCGTTATAGCTTTATTAAAGTTCAAATAATATCTGTGTGGTCGGTGCCTCTTCTATGAGTTGCGTGAATGTCCCGATCTAAGGGGGAGAGATTGAAATTGCACTCGGCTGAGAGAGACTCACCTCGGGAGGACCTAAGTGGGCTACCACCAGCAGTGGTAGACTGATCACTCAGGCCAGAGCTCCCTCTACGAGGCAGCTTTATGCCCTGAAGTGGTGCCTGTTCCCAAACTGGCTGTCCCCCTCCACCTTGAAGGTATAATTAGCCAATATAGCTGCAAACCATGGTGCAGTGGATGGTAAGTCCCTAGGGAAATATGACCCGATCATCATGTTCCTCAGAGGCACCCGGAGGCTTCCCCTCATGGGATCTCTCTGTGGTCCTCCTGGGCCTTCGGAGAGCCCCATTTGAGCTGCTAGAGTCAGTTGAGCTGAAATCCCTCTCCTTAAAGACGGCCCCCCCTGCGCTCACTGCCATCAAGAGGGTGGGGGACCTGCAAGCGTTCTCTGTCAGCAACTCTTGCCTGGAGTTTGGTCCGGCAGATTCTCACGTGATCCTGAGACCCTGACCGGGCTATGTGCACAAGGTTCCCACAAACCCCTTTCAGGGATCAGGTGGTGAAACCTGCAAGCGCTGCCCCGGGAGGAGGCAGACCCAGACCTGTCTTTGCTGTGACCTGTCGTTGCTTTGCGCTCCGAGCAGCTCTTTGTCTGCTTTGGTGGACAGCGGAAAGGGAATGCCGTCTCTAAACAGAGGCTTGCCCACTGGATCGTGGACGCCATTGCATTGGCCTACCAGACCCAGGCCATGCCCGCCCTCATGTCGGTTCGAGCACACTCTACAAGGAGTGTAGCGTCCTCGTGGGCACTGGCCAATGGCACCTCTCTAGCAGACATCTGCAGAGAAGCGGGTTGGGCAACACCCAATACTTTGCAAGATTTTACAATCTCCGGTTTGAGCCGGTCTTGTCCGTGCCAGGTGTATCGCCTGCATATAGCCCCTTTCCCCTCCCCTGAGGAGAAAATTTGCACTTTTACCCCCAGTCGAGTTCTGGACGGTCTCCCTGCCGGTGGACACGCGTCTCCCTTGGGCAGAGCTCCCTCTGCCCCTGGTCGCTGTGTTTGTAGAGTCCCCCCCTTCGTGGCTGTGTGTGCAGCTGCTGAGCCCATGTGTCGTATTGCCACATGTTGACCTCCCCTTTTGGGCATGATGTGGTCTCCGCTGGGTTTTTTTCCCCCTGAAAGAATAGGAAAGGAAAAGAACACCTTCCCCTATGCGGATGATAGTGTTAGATGGCCCCAGCCAAATCTAATAATCAGAGAACATAGAGAGAAAAGGCTGAGGCTGGCGTGGCCTGCTCCCACGCTAGTTACGTCGTTTCCCCCTCTCAGGGATGTGGTGATTTACACGGCGTCTTTTGGGGCGTCGGGGGAGGTTATGTGGAGTCTGGTGCACCTGCTATTATGCACGCGGCAGCTTGCTTGCACCTGCATCGGCAGTTCATGTAACACTGTTCATCTGTTGTGGCGTTTTTCCATAAGGACCCCTAGTGTCACTACATTGACACCACATCGAGTGAGTGACCGAAGGGGAACGATTCGGTTAATGTCGTAACCTCCATTCCCTGATGGAGGGAACGAGACATTGTATCCCTCTTGCCACAACGCTGTACTAGCTGCTGAAATTGCCGGAACTGTATCTCGGCTCCTCAGCACAAAACCTGAATGAATCCTGCATTCCAGCTCCCTTTTATTCCCGTATGTCCAGGGGAGATCCCAGGTGATCAGGGCTCTCAAGATCAACCCCTAGTGTCACCACATCGACACAACGTCTCGTTCCCTCCATCAGGGAACAGAGGTGACAAAAGTAACCAAGACGTTATCTGAGGGGCTTTCTCAGCAAATATTTATGTATGCGGCTAATTGCAATTGATTTGATTTGATTTATTAATTAAAATACAATTTTTAATTGATTGACAGCCCTAGTCAGCCCTAGGAGTTGTGGTGATGTAGTGGTCTAAACCACATAACTGGTAAACTGTTAATCAGAAGGTCGCTGGTTTGATCCCCACAGCCACCACCATTGTGTCCTTGAGCAAGGCACTTAACTCCAGGTTGCTCTGGGGGGGATTGTCCCTGTAAACAGGGCTCTGTAAGTCACTTTGGATAAAAGCAGCGGTTTTTCTCGAACTGGCCCGGGCGAACTTTCCCGTCCGCGAGTACTCACGACTCTTCTCCACGGTCGCCATCCACTCCGGGCTCGACGACAACACCCTGAAAACCATCTACTGGGTCGGGTTGCCATCATCCCGGTGGAGAGAGGCGCCGGAACCCGGAGAGAACCCGTGGAGGGAGTACGTGAGTCTCATTCTGAGGAAACTCGCGCTCGAGGAACCACCCCTCATGATTCTGGCTGTCGAGCCTGAGCCCTTGCCTGCCACGTTCAGCGAGCCTCCTACGGCTACGGCTCCTCTCCCAGAGACTCCCGATCCTCCTACGGCTCCGCCTCCCGAGCCTCCTACGGCTCCGCCTCCCGAGCCTCTCGAGTCTTCCACGGCCTTTCTCCCCGAGCCTCCTACGGCTCCGCCTCCCGAGCCTCCTACGGCTCCACCTCCAGAGCCTCCTACGGCTCTGCTCCCAGAGACTCCAGAGCTTTCTAGGGCTCCGCCTCTCGAGCATCCCTCGGCTCCGCCTCCAGAGCCTTCCAGGTCTCCGCCCCTAAAGCCTCCTACGGCGACACCTTCCTCGGCTCCGCCTCCTGAGCTGTCCTCGGCTCCGTCTCCTGGGCCTCCCTCGGCTCCGTCTCCTGAGCCTCCCTTGGCTCCGCCTCCAGAGCCTTCCAGGTCTCCGCCCCTAAAGCCTCTTACGGCACCACCGTGACAAGTAGTTATTACTGGATGATATATTGTGTTTTATTTCTTTCATAGAGCCTACACAATGTGTTTTCAGTTACAAGTATGTCTTTTTGTGGTTTGACAGTTTGAATGAAAGACCTATTCAATGCAACATACAGAGAAATTGCATAATTATCATAGTTCAGTTTGCACAGTTACAGCAGTTTCATACACTAACCTGCAAACTCATCAACATCACTTTAATTCTTGAAGAACTACAAAAACTTTTGTAACTTTGGACTTCCACCAGCTCGTAATGTGTGTGTGATGGCAAGTTCATGCCACTACCAGCTTCAATAAATGTTATGTTGCCCCCTTGTGGTCTCCCAAAGCTATTACATCAGACTACATTGAATGGAATGCAACTGGCAGAGAATTGAAAGCTCACAAATTAGGGTTCTAATTTAAATAATGGCTGATGTTAATATATCGATGCCTCAAATTTATTGATAAAATAACATGCCATTCAATAATCGATATATAGATTTTATTTATGACATCCCTAGTTTTTGGTTTTCCGCTCAAATTCAAAATGTCCCTTCAGCTGTCACAGAAACACTAACAGACATACATATTAATTCATATTTTAAATATATTATACAGATTACTTTAGCAAAAGTAATAATTTTAATTGAAAGTCAGTAACTGTAATTTGATTACAAGTATTTAAAATTAAATGTTTTACACTTCTTTTTTATTTTAAATAATTAGATTGTAGTAATTTATTACTTTGTAATTGGATACACCCAACACTGATTATTGCAACATGATCACATGTGAAGTAAACATGTTGCAACCAAACCAAAAATGTGGTTACCTTCTTCTGTGGCATGACTAAGAAGCCTCAGTGTCCCGGGTTCTTGTCCCACATTGAAACCCAAAAAAGTTATCATATTTACATTATCATAGACAAGAGAGATTCTGAGCTTTTATTTACCATCTGAGATTACATTTTTATTCCACTGACAGTTAGGTTTAGGGTTGGGGTTTGAGTCAGGTTATTAAAAATGTATTTCTGTTGACTGTATAACATAATTTACAACAAAAAATTCTAAAAACTCACTTTTGGCACCAACCTGGAAACTGGAGCTTATGTGCCCAGATGTACAAAAACAGTTTCTGCTTCAGCCACTGGAAGCGGAATTTCTTAAGTGGTTAGAATTTAGAATTTTGGGAAGCACAGACCAAGTTTAGCTGAAGAACTTTCAACTGTCGCCAGTGAGATCAGAGTGAAATACAGTGTGAAACAATTTACACTAAAATGTTACAAGTTGTATAACAGTTGACAACCAATCAATCACTTACTAAACAATATTTGCCTCATTAATTGCACTTTGTACAGTTTAGTCTAAATGTATTCTGACCACATATTTTCATTAATTAATTCTACAGTACATGTTATTATATGACTAATATTTACCCAGATTTACATGGCAATATTTCCAAGCAGATATCACTGTGTTCATTTATGACTGACCTTATTGCATTAAGTATTGTTATTCCTTTATGATTAATTTTTATAATTGTTTTCAGGTGTCTCTACTGTGGACATGAAAATAAAGACTTGTGTGCAGCCAAGTTATTGTCAATTTGGGAACATGAACCTCGGCAACATTAAGATTTCTTCTTCATGCTGCAACACTGACAACTGTAATAACAAAGATGCTCCAGGTACTGTCCTTTACTTTCCATATAATGATCTCCTTAATAGCTAACATGAAATATGCTCAACAAGAGAAACATTTAGTTTGGGACTTCATTTCATTCATTGAGAATTAATTGGACCATAAAAAGTCATCTCTATATGATTTTTATTTTCTATATTGCATTTATAGGGGAGGGTTTGAAAATGAAGAGAGCTTGGTGATGTCAACTGAAAAGATAAAGTTGTTTCATAGGTGGAGCATGTTAGTACATTTTGATGAAAGATTACAAAGACAAAAATGTTTTTGTAGGGGGGATAAAATGCACAGATGAAGGAAAATGTATATAGTAAATGTCAATTTTGAGATCATGTTGACTGAAATATGTGTCAGATGTTTTTAAATAATTCATGCATATGCTTATAAAAGAAAATTAATATTTATTTTATCGTTGTAAAAAATTCAGACAATTTTCATTTGATCATT
The DNA here is from genome assembly GCF_025860055.1 of Xyrauchen texanus. Taxonomy (NCBI): domain Eukaryota; kingdom Metazoa; phylum Chordata; class Actinopteri; order Cypriniformes; family Catostomidae; genus Xyrauchen; species Xyrauchen texanus. Next base: position 5,667,145 of record NC_068309.1, on the reverse strand, counting down.
GTGTAGCTGATGTGTTAACCCCTTAAACTCTGCATTTTTCACAATTTTTCACACTCAAATTTAAAAGCTCACCATTTACACATACTGTGGACTAACAGCAAAAAATGTCATTTTTTAGAGAACTGCCCAAATAAAAAAAGATTCCAATTATTCATAAATAATATTGAATTTTTATAATCTTATGATAAACAGAATAATATTTATTTTATTTCATTTTATTTTTATTTTGTATTATTTTCATCTTTTCACGTGGCTTGTTGAGCGCGTTACCTCAGAGACATAGCGCCGGGCCAATTTGGTTTCTTAGGAGTCCTGGCTGGAGTCACTCAGCACACCCTGGATTCAAACTTGCGACTCTAGGGGTGATAGTCAACCTCATGTGAAGGACATTTATATTCATATAACAATTTCTACCCCATTACCTCTAGAGGGCGCTCATTTTCAACGCAATTGTTTTGAGGCCTTTTTGTTATTTTAAGTAACATAAATGCAGAAGTAATATTTTTCTCTGAAAAGTTCAGATTCAAAGTTTTCAAATGATACCTCATATGCATGAATTATTTATAAGGAGAATTTAACGTTTTAAGCATAAACTTTTTTCACGATATAGCGTTATAAAATTACCCTTGTTTCTTCTGTAGATCTCAGCTCTACCCCCAATGGGAAGCAGTGTTACACTTGCAATGGACCAAACTGCTCAAACGTGTTGAAATGTTCAGGGAATGAAGACTACTGCGTTAGAGCGACAGGTAAGAATCTGGTAACTGAAGAAGAAAGTTATAGTAAATATTTGGTCTTTCCATCATTGGTGGGCCATATATTATCCTGAACACATTATGATGCAAACATCTGTCTTAAATACAGTTTAGGGTACACAGAGGCAAGCTCTGCCTTTGCTTGTCATTTATTTATGACTCAACTTCTTTTTACTCTCTTTTAATCAGAGACTTTTGCCGGCGTGTCAGCTACTGTAAAAGGATGTGTCTCTAAATCTGTCTGTGATGCTGCAACATCGATTCCAAATCTTGTGGATGTCACATGCTGTCAGGGGAACCTGTGTAACAGTGCAAAGAGCTTCACCCAGAGCTTCATGCTTCTCTGGTTGCCACTGTTCTCCTACACCCTGTTTCACTGAGATCACTGAGTTTCAAAAAGTGTATGAAGATTGAAAGAAAAAAATATTTTTATTGAATATTAATGAAGTAACATCATTTGTGTGAAAAGTAATTATAATGAAAAGTTGTTTAGATTAAAATTCGTCATGAAGCCTTTTAACTCACATCTGGGGTAAAAGGTCCCCAGAGTGGTTACAGTGATTTTGGTAAATATAGGGACAATAGTTATATCACAAAATTTGTCAACTTTGGCGTATTTTTTTAATGTTTTTTTGAGTAACAATATAAAATAATGTTTACTCATTGTGAGTCAGTTTCCATCACAGGATTTGAATGTGTTCAAATGACTTATTTCTTGTTTTACTCCACTTTTCAATATATATTGGTGTTTTATTGTGCAAATGTTTTATGCTTCCTATTTATTGGTGTTTCAACTCAATCTCACATTCTGATGTATTTATACAATAATATTGTATTTAAGAACGGGAAAGCAAGGGTTAATTTGAGTTTAACAAAATGGTATAAAACAATTGTAAATGGTGGGAAAATGTTGTATTTAAGCGAGAGGGAAAAAAGATGGGCAACCAGTGTTGGAGCACATGGACAAGGTTGTTAGCGCTAGTCACTTATAATGTTAGTAAAGTTTTTTGCAACAAACAGTCATAATTGAGTCATAATTGAGTCATATGTAATAATGTTCCACCCTGTCCCTGTCTGAAATGCTCGGTGTGGCCCTTTAAGACTTCAATGTAAACTCCCACTGTTGTGATTGGCTAACGTCATACTATGGAGTAAATTTCCCACCCAATGTATTGCGCTCGCAGATCAAAAAATAATACAGTCATCTAACATTTTTTGCTCTTATTTACATTTTTTGCACACTTGCTGTGTTTTTCTTTGCTCACATTTCCAATTTCTTCACTTGCGCTTCCAAATTTTGCAGGTAGAGTTTCATTCCAAACAGGGCGGGGTTTAGCATCCCCATTGGTCCACTAGTTCTAGACTGACAGCTCAAATCTAGCCAATCAAAGTGGGGAGTTGACATCACTCCAGAGTGACTCTGGTTTACGGCTGTGCTCAAATGTGAACAGATGAAGAACGTTAAGACAGCAGAGAAAATTTCACTGAGGTTAATTTTCTCTCATTTAAACTAAGAACTGTGTTACATCAAATGATCTACAGTAAGTTGAAAATAGCTCGTTTTAAAAGTGAAAGTCCTGATTACAGCACTTACCAGTTAAAATTAGCCTATACTGGTCACCCAAAAGCATCGCAAGCTTAAGTTGATCGTAGAGACCATTGGTGGCAATGGCTTCTATGATCTACTTTAGGGTTTTGGAAAGTGATGGCATGGCTAATCCAACGTCTCTACTTTCGCCTGCACCACAGCGTGCCGGACCGCAGACTGCGCGCACATCCATAAATTCTAGAGGCGTTTATACTATGAAACGACAAGGGGCATCCTAGAGGAAATATCGTCGTAATCAATTAGTTGTGAGAAGACATAGTTTTCCAGTCAGACACAACTACTTAAAACCTTTAAAAGAATCTTTGTAATAAAAGCATCAAACTTCAATCTGGTTTTGATTTTATTCGATATTAAGGCACCAGACAATTACTTGTATCATGCCTTAAAAATGCTAACAGAATATTTATTGATCTTACTCCTATAATTGTATACATGCATATAGATATGCTACAGTATTAAAGATTTTTCACACAAACTATTCAAAACAACTTCAATCTAAAGAGCAATGCTACAGTCTCTGCGACATTCAGTGTGTAGAATGCACCTCTACTCTATTTTATGCTTATAAAAGGTACATTGAAATGCTTGCATTCATGCGTACATTCACATAACTCTTTTTTAATTTGATTTTTTATCCCCTTTTCTCCCAACTTGGAGTGTCCAATTCCCACTACTTACTACGTCCTCGTGATGGCGTGGTTATTCATCTTAATTAATCTGGGTAGCGGAGGACAAGACAGTTGCCTCCGCTTCGGAGACCGCCAATACGCAAATATTATCACGTGGCTCGTTGGGCATGACACCATGGAGACTCCCAGCATGTGGAGGATCATGCTACTCTCCGCGATCCTCACATTTACCATGTCCCCATGGGGGAGGTTACCCCATGTGACTCTACCCTCCCTAGCAACTGGGCCAATTTGGTTGTTTAGGAGACCTGGCTAGAGTCACTCAGCACGCCCTGGATTTGAACTTGTGACTCCAGGGGTGATAGTCAGCGTCAATACTCGCTGAGATACCCAGGCCCCCATATTCACATAAAGTCTTATAGAAATGCTAACATGCAGTGTACTGACTGAGCAGTAAGTTTGCCTAATTCATGAAACATGAGCAAAATAAATGTATGTGTAAATGCATGCTCATTTAAATAAATGTTACAATTTACACAATAATTGTTTTACTAATGATTTGCACACATTTTTGTTCTGCTGGTGTTTCATGATAATGCAAATTCACTTAATTTTCATTAACCTGTGTTATTTTTTTATGCCCTCAATGTTTTTTGGCAATATAAAAGTCTTAAGAACATTTGTAATAAAAAGCAACAATCTTCTATTTCTATATATGGAATATTCGTTATCCATAAGATGAAATCATCAGAAAATAAACCTACACTGTAAACTGCTGTAATTTTTACAGTGAATATTTACAATAGACTACTGTATTTTGCTATGATTTGTGGGGACATGCTAAATAATTACTGTAAATTTTACAGTAATATCTACAATAAGATACTGTGTTTTTTAAGGTAGACTACTGTTATTGCATTTTCCTATGAATTCTGGGGACATGAATATGCAGTAAATGCTACATATCAATTGTAATATTTTTATTTATTTTTTAAAGAAGAAAGAATCCAACTGTTGCACAAGTTTTGAAATAAAAATGTGGTATTTCACAAGTCAATAACACTAAAGCAATAGTCAACTGTAATAAATACAGCCTTTGTAACGAATTATTTACACCATCCAGACTCTTGGATAGACATTTGATTATATAATGTACACATCTAGTAGTTTAAAACTTTCAAAAACACACATGATTAGACAACGACATCGGTGTAGCGCAGTGTATATGATGTAATTTCGTCATCAGCAGCGGACATCTTGGGACTTTTCGCGCGCCGCATTACCGCTTAATTTTCGCGCGCTGCATAACCGCTCAATTTTCGCGTGCTGCATAACCGCTCAATTTTCGCGCGCATGAGAGTGAGACGAGGTGAGTGTAGCCAGTAATTCATTTTTCCGTTAAAACGTGAAATCATGTTACATCCAATAATTATTTTACCAGTCATCGTCTTTCTTTGTATAACTATTATTTGTATTTTGTTATGTTGCAAAATGGATAATCTAGATTATCTGTCCAATTTTATGATACTGAATTTGCTTGGTGAGTACAAAGTCACATATTTACGATTAGCTGGGTATATTTTCTGCATCATGAAAGTGTGACTGGGCACTGACGTGCGGTCTGGGTAGGCAAACTAGGCACTGCCTACCCTGCCAAAATTCAAAAATAAAATGTTTATTAAATAATAAACTTGTATTTGTATTTTTACTTTTTATTCTTGTGATTTATATATGCAATATGTGTGTTATTCCAATTGTTTACACGTTATGATGACAAATGTAGCAGTTACGCATAATCAACTAAAAAGAAATGGTAGAATAAGCAGTGCTTTTACGGTCCATTCATTGCAGACGACAAGCGGAAAACCCATGTTGCGCATGCGCGCTCGATCCTGTATTCTTTAACATGTACGGCAAAAAGCACAAATCTGCTGTGCCTTTTGACGTAAATATGTTATGCCCGTAATCATCTCCGTTACGTATCAGACATGGACCAATTAAAATCGAGATATTCCTGGACATTTGCGTAGCTAACGTCATTACACCACAGCTAGCGTACATGCCTAATCCCGCCAAATTCAAAATCAAAATGACAGCACCGGCCGTAATCACGGAATTAAGAAATTTTTCCAAGCTCGATTTTAATTTCAAATATGAGTTAATTGCAAGAGGGAGGTCTACGCCAGCCTTAGATGGACTAGTACAGCAAAAGGGCCCAAAAATTATCCGATCATTTCAAACTGATTGGTATGTAAGAAAAGATTGGCTATGTGGCTGTGCTAACAATCAGCGGCTGTACTGCTATCCCTGCCTGCTTTTTTCAACCAGTCAGACTGTTTGGACTTCAGCGGGATATTGTGATTTGAACAACCTGCCCGCAGCTTTAACCAAGCATGAAAAGTCGTCAGCTCACATCCAGTGTCAAATTACACTGAAAACCTTTGGAAAATCTCGGATCGACCTTGCACTTGACGAGCAAAGGAAGCTGAATATAACCTGCACCACCACGCAATGACTGTTTTTAAGGTGACAATCTGTTACACATTTGAAGATTTACTGTATATTGAAGATTGTTGTATTGTATCTTCTGTTATAAAGATGAAGATTGCACATACAAAAATAAGCACATAATGTTGTAAAAAATAAACAACTTATGTTCTGTTATATGTTCTGTGTTTTGACTACTGAATTTTGTATAATAATATCTAATGAAGATATATTAACAAAATCGTATATATTATATAAAACATATATAAAATACATATACATTTCTTGATATGCCGCGCTTGTGCGTAACGTTCACTGTTTACGCGCTTGTGTGTGTGTGTGCGTGAGAGAGAGAGAGAGAGAGAGAGAGTACACGATATACATCCTGATTTGTACATTTCTTGATATGTCGCGCGTGTACGTAACATTCACTGTTATTACGTATTATTAGCTTAAACAATAAATCAGGTAATCTGGCTTTCATAACTCAGTGCCTAGCCTTTTTAAGACATCACCGCACGTCACTGTGACTGGGCATCCGTGTTACTATTACATTTTCGATAACTATTCCGTATTACATTATTTTAGATTGCTGGTAGTTTATGTAAAATTTTAAACATTGAAATTAAATTAATATATTTAAATTGTGTTGATTTTACACAACTCAGTAGTGGTTCTGTAAGCTGTTGAATATAAACAAGAGGAGGAACCAGCGTTTCCACCCTGTCTCATTTGGTGGTGAATGGGACCGCACATCTGTTGGTCATTTGATTAATGTACTCAAAGTTATAAAGCTGGTATGTTTCCTGTGGGGGGGTGTTTGGTACTGTTGAGCTCCAAACCTAACGCTGCCGTGCTGGGACGTGGGTCGTTTATTGTCGTATTGCGTGCACATGTACTTAAATTGGGAGGGACAATTTGATGTCGGAGTAACTGATTAGAAGTGGAATAACCTTCTGAAGTATATGTGAGTCGTATTCTCTGACTTTTGTCTTGTTACAACTTGGACTAGTTTCGGCAGTCTGGACCTTGGGCAGTAGTCAAAAAAAATGTCAACTGCACAACAATTAAGGGAGCCATCTTCCACCCATCAGCAGCAGGATGCAGACGGTTCATCCTCTAATATAGGTCAGAGCCAGGCAGCTAATACAAATATGTTTCCTTTGATTATGGGGACACTGTGGGGTCCAAAATTTAATGGTGAACAAACTACTCAGAATGGTTTTCAAGAGTGGCTTACCGCTCAGACATCAATGTTTAACATATATCCTTTTTCTGATATACAAAAGGTTTCAGCTCTTATAAGTAATCTGGAGGGTGAAGCAACAAAGATACAGCCATTTGGGGGTTTTGATCAGCTGCATTCTGACCAGGGTCCCAATTTTGAGTCAAAAGTCATCAAAGAGCTATGCTCATTGTATAACATCAGTAAGTCCCATACGACCCCATACCATCCGGCAGGGAATGGACAGTGTGAACGTTTCAATCAGACACTCTTTGAGTATGTTGGGCAAATTAAAGGTGGAGAAGGAGACCTGGGACCAATATGTGGCAGAACTGGTGCAGGATATAATAACATGCCTCAACCCTCTACAGGATACACCACTTATTTCTTAATGTTTGGTTCCCATGCTAAATTGCCCATGGATGTGATGCTGGGCCTGGGAGAGGGATTTTCTGGGACTGTTGACAGCTGGGTGCATCACCACCATAATAGGTTAATGTCTGCCTATAACCAGGCCAGGAAACAGGTTCAAAAGTCTCAGCTCCATCAAAAGAAGGGGTTTGACCGTAAGGTCAAAGGTGAACCATTGTTGATAGATCAGATGGTAATGGTCCTGAATAAGAGGTCCAGGGTGCGAGGAAACTGGATGATAAATGGGAACAGTATCCATATGTCATTGTGTCACAAACTAATTTTGATGTACCGGTTTATGTGGTTAAGTTGGAAGGGGATAAGGGTGTGGAGAGAGTGTTGCATGTTAAGGCCATGCAAGTTTGAAACAGCCTTGGCCCTAGGGGAGAAGGAAGTTTTACCTCCAGATTGTAATGTTACTAACATGCAGAGTAACTGGTGGATGTATCCGTGGGTGGGAGGGTGTGTTACAGGTTCAGCGGCACCTGCCCAGCATGATGGGGGGACGGATTGTGACGTAGATGTTGTTGGAGCAGTGACACATGCGTCCCAGAGGGAAGGTCCCCTAAACCCACACCATCTGAAATGGAGGAACTACGACGGTCTACTCGGGCCAATTAGGGACTGTTGCCTCAATGGTATCAAATGTGATACTGGGGGGAATGTGAGGACACATTTGGAGTAGGGGGGGTGGTTGTAAGCTGTTGAATATAAACAAGAGGAGGGACCATGTGTTAGCAACGTTTCCACCCTGTCTCATTTGGTGGTGAATGGGACCACACACATGTTTCCTGTGTGGGGGGATTTGTGTTTGGTACAGTTGAGCTCCAAACCAAACGCTGCCGTGCTGGGACGTGGGTATTGTATTATCGTATTGCGCGCGCATGCGCGTGTGTGTAAGTAAATTGGGAGGGACAATTTGATGTTGGAGTAACTGATTAGAAGTGGGTGCGGCCATCCTTGATGTTTCTCCGAGCAAGGTACCTATTAATTTAAGGTATTTTAAATTTATGAATTAAGGTTTGACTTGTTGGGGTTTCTTTTTGCGGAGGTGCAGGGTCTAATTGTGTGTATTAATAGACCCGTGGCCCCCGGCGCTTGTAATTTGTGTGTGCATGTGATTCAGTGGGGGTATTTCCTCATTTCCTAATTGATCACTAATTGAAGATCTTGAAGAGAATGGTGTTGTTGTGAATAATGGCAAAACTGTGAAAGCTTCTTTGTGTTCCATCGTAGGTGACAACCTGGGATCCCACACCATTGGTGGTTTTGTCGAGGACTTTAGCCGAAGCCTACTTATCTGCAGGTATTGCACCATTGACAGAGATGCATTTCTTGCCACACCTTTGGAACCTGCTATGAAGCGAACTGTGAAGTCTTGTGAAAGAAACATTCAGGAACTTGCTGCCAGTGGCAATCATTTAAATTTAACTCTCCATTTTCAATCAGCAGAATTATTTTCATGTTTGTCAGCCTGGCTTGCCCCCCTGCCTTGGCCATGACCTCTTTGAGGGTGTTGTGGCATCTGATCTTAAGCTGTACATTGATTACTTGGTAAATCAAGAGAAATGCTTTACTTTCACAGATCTTAATCACTATATTAAACAGTTTGAATACACAGGAAATGATGCTGCCAATAAACCAGCTGAGATTTACTCCGAGAGAGATGCTTTGTGGTCACGCTTTTCAGAACTGGTGTCTTCTAAGACTTTTACCAGTTATTGTTGGACACCAGATTAAGGATCCAGAATCAGAAGTGTGGATTATTTTAGGCATGTGACTTTCCCTTTTAAGCCTCTCAAGCCTAAACATCACTACTTGTGCCATTTCCCAGAGCTTATTAAACAATTTGGACCACTCATTCACTTATGGACTATGCAGTTTGAGAGCAAACATAACTATTTCAAGCAATGTGCTAGAAAATTGCGCAACTTCAAAAACGTATGTGCAACACTTGCAGAAAGGCACCAGCTTCTCCAAGCCTAGTGTGGTGGAAATCTCTTTCAGCTTTCTGTGTTTTAGTTTATAGTATTATAGTGTCAGTGTCAGTGTCTTTATTAGTTCACATGAGCTACCCATGAACCATACTTTAACAACACTTATTAATTTATGCCCTTACATATTTTTTAATAGGTGAATCCATGACCCCAAGCAAGTGGATGTTGTCAGTTGAAAGGGAAGTTGTCCTGGGCCCATGTTCAGAGGCATTTGTTGGCCAGGCAGCATTGTTTGTGACCTTATACAACTTAAAACTTGCTTATCAGGATGAAGCTGGTATGTCAGAGCAGAAACTCTTACTCCATATTTATTGTAATTACAACATTACAAATGTACAACTGCAGCAAATCTATTACAAACATGCAAATAATTCAAATACTACAAACAATGCAAAAACATATAAAAAGTAAAAAATATTAATAAAGAAATAATTATTAATAATATTAGAAAAAATTATAATAACAGAAAAAAGGGCATATAAATAATAGCAAAAATAAATCAATTATAAATCAAATAGATCAATGAAATAAGATAATAATAATTATAGAATTATAATAATTGTAATAATTAAAAACAACACTTTTATTTTTCTCTGTCCCAATTTTTTTGGAGCGTGTCGCAGCCATCAAAATCTAAATTTGTTTATTTACAAAATACAAATAAGTTGGTCAGTGAAAATATTGGAAATATTTTCTTTGTGCTTTTTTCAGTTAAATAAAGTTGAAAGAGAATTAACATCACAGATTGTCCCAACTTTTCTGGAAATGTGGTTGTACTCCAATACAGTACAACTCTCCCCAAAGCAATATCTTAAGGAGGTCATTTAAATGCTCCATAATCATTGCGGACTCCCTTTAGACAATGCACTAGATGCAGTGCGCAATGATTTACATTTTATATAGCAAAATCTTTCGAAATGCGCTTTTAAAAATGCTAAACACAAGGATGGAAACCCAGCATAGAGCTCAGTCTGTAGGCAATAGGCATTGCTAAATACTACACATCATCTGTGTAATAATTACACAATCTGTACATTTGTTTATTGTAAACATGGAAAGCTAAATATTTTCATATTTAAATTTCTGATAAACTTAAATATGACCCTAACTCTTCATTAAATGAAATGTTAAGGTTAATGAAATGTGATGTATATATAATAAGCCAGAGCAAGGTGATAAGATGTTCTTTAATCATAGTTTGGAATAAACAATGTCCACACAGTGATATCCATTTCAAATGCTTTGTTGTCCATTTAATGTAATATGTATCTTACAAAGTTTAAGCATGTGGATCTATGGTAAGAACCATACGTTCCCACCACCTGTCCCTTCCAGATACAAAGGAAGTTTAAATATAATGTGATTTTAACAGGTGACCACACCTACACCGCCATCTAGTGGATTGGACAATCATTACATTTGGCTCCTACACCCCGGCCCCATAATTGTAATAATGTAAATTCACAATTAAACAACATTCATAAAAAGAGCCACAAATGTCTTTGTATGGGAATTCCGATTCAGCTTCAGTGCTAAGCTTCCAGCAGTAAACAGATTTTGGACACAGGCCTATCCAGCTGCCCTGTTTTAAGGTTTTAATTACTCTTCCCATCAACCAGGAGCCACGAGGAGCTACATGAAATCTATTTACTTCAGTGTCTAAAACTTCTTTTGCACAAGTAGACGCCTGTAAAGCCCTCCTCTGTTTCACAAGCTGCATAAGCATCTACTTGACCTTGAGTATCCATGCTACAGGGGTTTTAATCTTGCAAAATCAGAAAAATAGCTTAGAAACTGACTGGTAGGAGACTTTGAAACCTGACAGGCAAAGACATGTGCCGTGCATTCCACTTTGACCTCTGGGTCATCTGGAGGTATTGACAACTGATTCCTGTTGGACTTGGTCCATTCTTCTTCCTTTAAAAGAAAATCAGGTCCCTTAAGCCATCTCTTACATGCTAAAAATTCTTCAGCACATAGACCCCTAGATGCCTCATCATTTCTGCTATACAGTGCAAGTTAGCCAGTCATCTCGTCCATCGCTGAGAGAAGACCTGTGGAATCTTATCAACCCAGCCAACATTTCACTTGCACATCTCTTTGAGCACCTGATTTACAGGCAGAGTTAATGGTGAAAGAATCCCCAAGGTTCATAGATGGAACTAACCACAGACAACATGACACGTCTTGTGTGAGGATGCTCCTTTATGGATAACCTAAAGGTGTATTTATCCTTTTCCGTGCACCAGTGCAGACCAAGTACTCTTTCCATTGGCAGTTCATCTTTATCCAAGTCAAGCTCTTTGATTGCCTTTGATCTATGTTCCTCTGGAATGCTTTCATACTCCAGTTACAAAATCCTTCTTTTTAATTTCTCTTTCCCATTATCTTGACATGTTAGCATTTCCATTGTGGCTTTCTGGTATAGGTATACTGCTTACAGCAGTAAAGTATTTGGCATCAGGAGGGACATTTGTCAGCAGCGTGTGCGATTTTAGAACATCAGCCGGCCAATTTTGTACTATATCATTGATTGCTCGTAAGTCATGAACAAGGCGCCATTTAGATTTGTTTGCTTTGATCACAGGCAAAATTTGAATATTACAGTAACTGTTTGTTCCATTAATACTCCTGCTTTTACTAGACCATCTATAGTGTCTTTTATGCCTGTTTCAGCCTCAGGCCGCAAAGGGTACTGTGATGTTTTTTTAATTTTTTTTTGGCAGACGTGCACCTGGCTAAAGTTGTATTCTTATTGGATTGGCTGAATTTACCAGTCCTACATCTGTGTCATGCTGAGACCATAACTAATTTGGTACCTGACGCTCCAATTCTTTAAATAGTTCGGCATCAGTAGTCTCTACCACTTTTTGTGTTGTTATCATCTGCGTTTGTATTTTTTATTGATGACTATTTCCTGAGGAGTACCCATAAACGAAGTCCCACACAACATTTTAATGTAATTTTTGTCAGCAGAATGAAAAATCAATGGATTTACTGTTGTTTCCCATTGGCACTGTTGCTTTTTTTCACCATTGTTCCCAAATCTTTTGCATTACAATTTTTCCCTAAATATAAAGAAACATGTGGAGCAGAATCTACTACATTAAACCATTTTTTTTACAAATTCACTCTCATTTATACTCAAAGCTGCTCCATGTTTAGCTATTATGATGTATTCATTTTTCTGTTTCTTTAATTCTTTTATGTATTTGTGCTTCTATTACTTGCACTTCTGCTTCAATCTCCTCTTCTTCTGTTCTCACTTGCCTTAACAGTTCTTTTTCACATCATCATAGCATATTTCAGTTAAATTTTTTCTAAAGCTGATTAAGTATTGGGAACTGACCTTCTGAGGGCACATATGGAGGTTGTTTGACAAGGGCCTCTTCTCCTTTTTTACTCATCTTTTTTTCTTATCTTTAGTTTTGTAATGTTTTATCAATGTTTCCATTTCCTCACACAAAGATACATCAAATGTCCCTTCCTTTGGCCATTTTGTCATTATATCTTTGGTTCTTTTTTGCCATTTGTTTGAGAGTTTATCTATAAGTTCTTTACACAATTGATATTTTAATCCTAATATGTCCACAGGAGTGGCTGCCATAATTATACCTTATATATTATGACAACACTTATCTTTAATACAACCTTTGTTTAAAATACAATTACTTATTTGAATTTAGTTTAATGCAAAACACTGGAGTCAAAGTTCCCCGTCTGTCGCTCTCTCAACGTTGTGTCGGAGAAGCGACACTAGGGGTCTCTCTTGAGTGCCGAATATGCCTCTGATCTATGAAAAAAGGCCAATGAGAAGTTGGCAGACAGTATTTGCATACCCCGCCCCGGTATAAAGGCGAGGAAATACGTCGAGTTCATTCAGAAATTTTCTTTGGATCCGATTGTCGTGTATGCAATCAGCTGCGAGTTACACACCCGTTCCTGTTCCTCTGATGCTGCTTGCTGTTGGATCTATGGCGCATTACAGCAGCTTTCTTCACCTCTGCAAAGCAGTGCAGTTTGCCCCTGGGCATTTCGACAGCACAGTTAAAAGAGTTATTTTTTCTAAAAGAGCAAGTACATAGCTGGTGTTGAACGTCCTTTTAAGGACGCGTCTTTTTAAAGACTTGTTTCCGCATCTGTGTAGTTTCTGGATGCAGTTGATTTCTCCCCACCTCTGACTCAGGTAGCTGCGTGCCACTCACATCCCCGGCAAACTCAATATGATAGCGGACACGCTGTCACGAGAAAGCTTACCCAGCAGAGAGTGGAGGCTTCACCCCCAGTCGGTCCAGCTGATTTGGGAATGGTTCAGCAAGGCCAAGTTCGACCTGTTTGCCTCCCTAGAGACCTCCCACTGCCCGCTCTGGTATGACCGAACAGAGGCTCCCCCCGGGGCAGACGCACTGGCACACTTCTGGCCTGCGGGGTTGCGCAAGTACGCATTTTCCCCCAGTGAGCCTTCTTGCACAGGTGCTGTGCAAAGTCAGGGAGGATGAGGAACAAGTCACACTAGTGGCTCCCTATTGGCCTACTCGGGCCTGGTTCTCGGACCTCCGTACTCCTCGCGACAGCCCCTCCCTGGCAAATTCCCCTGAGGAAAGACCTTTTTTCTCAGGGACGGGGCATGCTCTGGCATCCACACCGTCATAGAAATGATCAACCAAGCCAGAGCCCCTTCTACCAGGCAACTTTACGCCCTGAAGTGGCGCTTGTTCGCTAATTGGGATTCTTCCCGGGCTGAAGACCCACACAGGTACGCATTTAGGTCAATGCTCAACAGATTATCTTCCATTGGCATCACCCACACTCCGTTAGACTGGTTCACATTTTATGTCTCTGGCCGCACTCAGTTTGTTCAACTTAAGTCTTTCAAATCCAGTCCCTCTACTGTCACTTCAGGTGTGCCCCAGGGCTCTGTCCTGGGGCCCCTACTTTTCATCATTTATCTCCTTCCCCTGGGCAATATATTCCGCAAATTTAACATTCAATTCCACTGTTATGCTGATGACACCCAGCTCTACCTCTCGACCAAACCTTCATTCACTTCCCCGCCCACCTCCCTCACTGACTGTATTACAGAAATAAAAACCTGGTTTTCCCAAAATTTTCTCAAATTAAACAGTGATAAAACTGAGGTTCTCCTCATTGGCACTAAATCTAATTTATCCAAAACCGACAGTTTTTCACTCACTATTGATAACTCCTCCGTTTCACCCTCCCCCCAGGTTAGGAGTTTGGGTGTCATCCTTGACACCACATTATCTTTTCAGTCCCACATCAATAACATTACCCGGTCTGCCTATTTCCATCTACGAAACATTAATCGCCTCCGGCCCTCCCTTACACCACACACTGCCGCCGTTCTTGTCCATAGTCTTGTCACTTCCCGTTTGGACTACTGCAACTCTCTCCTTTTCTGCCTCCCTCACAAATCCCTTCATAAGCTTCAACTGGTCCAGAATTCAGCTGCCCGCATTATAACTCGAACCCCCTCTATTCAACACATCACTCCTGTTCTTCAACAGCTTCACTGGCTCCTGGTCCAGTTCCGTATTCAATTCAAAATCCTGTTAACATTCAAGGCCATCCACAAACTTGCCCCCCCCCCGTATCTGTCTGATCTTCTCCATGGTCCAACATCCACCCGCTCCCTTAGATCATCTTCCTTCATACACCTGTCTGTCCCCCCCCCCCCGCCCGTCTCACCACTATGGTGAGCAGAGCATTTAGCCGCTCTGCTCCCCGTCTCTGGAACTCATTACCACCCCAACTTAGAAACATCGATTCATTTTTCCACTTCAAATAGCAACTCAAAACACATCTGTTCAAAAATGCTCACATGATATCAATTGCTCTACCTCTTTTTTTATGTTGTTGTTTATTCAATTTTGGTGCTTTTAAATGTCTTATGTATCACTGTATGGTGTCCTTGAGTGCAGAGAAAGGCGCCTTTAAATAAAATATATTATTATTATTATTATTAATGCTCTTATTTCTGCAAGAGAGGCTGGATGGGAGGCTGTCCCCTTCCACCCTAAAGGTGTATGTCACTGCCATCGCGGCCCACCACAACACTGTAGACGGCAAGTCTTTGGGTAAGCACGACTTAGTCATCAGGTTCCTAAGAGGCGCCCAGAGGTTAATTCCCTCCCGGCCAAGCCTGTTCCCTTCCTGGGGTCTCTCAGTGGTCCTTACGGGCCTTCAGAGACCCCCCTTCGAGCCGCTAGAATCAGTTGGACTAAGGGCCCTCTCTCTAAAAGACTGCCCTGCTGATCGCGCTCACATCCATCAAGAGGGTCGGGGACCTGCAAGCGTTCTCTGTTAGCAACACTTGCCTGGAGTTTGGTCCGGCAGACACATATGTGATCCTAAGACCGCGACCGGGCTACATGCCCAAGGTTCCTACCACATCCGTCAGAGACCAGGTAGTGAACCTGCAAGAACTGCCCCTGGAGGAGGACCGCACGCAGAGCTTTAGACGTTCTGAACAGCTCTTTGTCTGCTTTGGGGAACAGTGGAAAGGGAACACTTTCTCCAAACAGAGGCTTTCCCACTAGGTCATGGATGCCATTTTATTGGCCTATCACACCCAGGCCGTGCCCCCCCCCTTTTTGCGGGTCCGAGCACGCTCAACAAGGAGTGTTGCGTCCTCTTGGGCACCTCCCTAGCAGACATATGTAAAGCAGCGGGTTGGGCAACACCTAATACCCTTGCGAGATTTTTACAATCTCAGAGTTGAGTCAGTATCGTCCCGTGTTTTCTCAGGTCCGAGCCGGTAGAACTCTGTAACACGCTGACGGACTGGCCAGGTGGATGTCTTGCACGTAGTGCCCTTTCCCTCGGCCAAGGTAAAACTGTGCGCTTTCTCCCCCAGGAGATTCTGCATATTCGGATCCCTGGATGATTCCCTTGTGGGTCCGCAGTTTAGCGGAGGAACTCACCGACCCAATCCACTGCAGGTACTTAATCTATCCTTTACTGGAATAGGTGCTCCACAAGGCAGGACTCCTACGTGGACTCCCCCTGTGTGTATTATCCGTGGTACGGTCCCCTTACGAGTGGACCCGTGTCTCCTTTAAGCAGTCCCGCCATGTTGTAGCAACTCCCCCCTCATAGGGAGGCTGGATCTGCCACTGCGCCACTTTCCACATGCTGCCTAAAAACCCATGTGAGGTATTCATCACTCTTACCTCCCCTTCCGGGCAGGTGTGGTCTCTGCAGGGTCTTTTCCCCCTGAAAGAATAGGAAACTGGGTAAGACACCCTTCCCTCGATGCCCCGGCCATTTCTTGCTCTATGCGGAGAAACATAGAGAGAAAAGAGGCCCAGCCAGGCTCGGCCCGTTCCCAGGTTGGCAAGCGTCGCCTTGTTCCCCTGTCTAGGGTAACCAGATGGATTCTGCCGACTCTTTTGGGGCATTTGGGAAGGGAACGTGCAGTCTGACACAGCTGGTCGCCTTTTGCATACCTGCCCGCTCCTGTGTCAGCACAACACGTACACGGCTCAGCGCATGGCGTGACTTAAATTGGACCCCTAGTGTCGCTTCTCCGACACAGCATCAAGAGAGCGACAGACGGGGAATGTCTAGGTTACGAATGTAACCTCCATTCCCTGATGGAGGGAATGAGACGTTGTGTCCTCCCGGCCACGTCGTCCGTCGTGGCCGGACCATTTCCGGCTCCTCAGAAAAATCCTGAATGAACTCGACGTATTTCCTCGCCTTTATACCCGTATGTCCAGGGGCGGGGTATGCAAATACTGTCTGCCAACTTCTCATTGGCCTTTTTTCATAGATCAGAGGCATATTCGGCGCTCAAGAGAGACCACTAGTGTCTGGAGTTAAGTGCCTTGCTCAATGACACAATGGTGGTGGCCATGGGGATCGAACCAGCGACCTTCTGATTACCAGTTATGTGCTTTAGCCAACTACGCTACCACCACTCCGATGAGTCTTGGATTGCTGCATCAGAGTGAGCACTGGCCATGACGGATGCTGAGGACTCGACTCGGCTGCCACCTTCGGGTCTGCCCGCCCAGTCTGAAGCCAATGCAGAGCTGACCGCCATGCTTGCCTGGGGTGCTGCGAGTATCAGGTTGGACTGGAACTCAGACACAGTTGAGGACTTCGCCAAGCAGTTCTCGGTGGTGAAAAAGGGAGGCCATCCAGCACATCTTGCCCCGGTGTGGTTCAAGATCCCACACCCCGTCTGCTCGCCAAGGGCGTACCCCTGCGGCAGTGAAAGCCCAGGCGGCTCCACCTCAGCCCGAGCCCAGTTCTCTGCCTCAGAGTAGAGCC